>NW_028164320.1:0-80000 GCF_964263955.1 Coregonus lavaretus | reverse complement strand
AACACAATGCCACAGATGTCTCAGGTTTTGAGGGAGTGTGCAATTGGCATGCTGACTGCAGCAATGTCCACCAGAGCTGATGCCAGATAATTGAATGTTAATTTCTCTACCAATTTGGTAGTACTTCCAACTGGCCTCACAATCACAGACCACGTGTATGGTGTTGTGTGGGCAAGCGGTTTGCTGATGTCAACGTTGTGAGCAGAGTGCCCCATGGTGGCATGGGGTATGGTATGGGCAGGCATAGGCTACGGACAACAAACACAATTGCATTTTATCGATGGCAATTTGAATGCACAGAGATACCATGTCGAGATCCTGAGGCACATTGTCGTGCCATTCATCCGCCGCCATCACCTCATGTTTCAGCATGATAATGTACAGCCCCATGTCACAAAGATTTGTACACAATGTCCCAGTTCTTCCATGGCCTGCATACTCACCAGACATGTCACCCATTGAGCATGTTTGGGATACTCTGGATCGACATGTACGACAGCGTGTTCCAGTTCCCGCCAATATCCAGCAACTTCACACAGCGATTGAAGAGAAGTGCGACAACATTCCACAGGCCACAATCAACTGCCTGATCAACTCTATTCAAAGGAGATGTGGTGTGCTACATGAGGCAAATGGTGGTATTTCCAGATACTGACTGGTTTTATGATCCACGACCCTACTTTTAAAAAAAAAGATATCTGTGAATAACAGTTGCATATCTGTATTCCCAGTTATGTGAAATTCATAGATGAAGGTCTTATGAATTTATTTAAATTGACTGATTTCCTTATATGAACTGTGACTGTGAAATTGTTGCATGTTGCATTTAGATTTTTGTTCAGTATATACAGTGGGGGAAAAAAGTATTTAGTCAGCCACCAATTGTGCAAGTTCTCCCACTCCTGAGTGGCGCAGTGGTCTAAGGCACTGCATCGCAGTGCTAACTGAGCCACTAGAGATCCTGGTTCGAAACCAGGCTCTGTCGCAGCTGGCCGCGACCGGGAGACTCATAGGCGGCGCACAATTGGCCCAGCGTCGTCCAGGGTAGGGGAGGGAATGGCCGGCAGGGATGTAGCTCAGTTGATAGAGCATGGCGTTTGCAACGCCAGGGTTGTGGGTTCGATTCCCACGGGGGGCCAGTATAAAAAAATATGTATTCACTAACTGTAAGTCGCTCTGGATAAGAGCGTCTGCTAAATGACTAAAATGTAAATGTAAAAAGATGAGAGAGGCCTGTAATTTTCATCATAGGTACACGTCAACTATGACAGACAAAATGAGAATTTTTTTTCCAGAAAATCACATTGTAGGATTTTTAATGAATTTATTTGCAAATTATGGTGGAAAATAAGTATTTGGTCAATAACAAAAGTTTCTCAATACTTTGTTATATACCCTTTGTTGGCAATGACACAGGTCAAACGTTTTCTGTAAGTCTTCACAAGGTTTTCACACACTGTTGCGGTCTGTGTATATTTGTAAACAACAGCTGGTGCACAAAATCAAATACTAAGGAAGTCTCGAGGTTTTGCTCGCCTGAGGTAGAGTATCTTATGATAAGCTGTAGACCACACTATTTACCAAGAGAGTTTTCATCTATATTTTTCATAGCTGTCTATTTACCACCACAAACCATTGCTGGCATTAAGATTGCACTGAATGAGTTGTACAAGGCCATAAATCAACAGGAAAACGCTCATCCAGATGCAGCGCTCCTAGTGGCCGGGGACTTTAATGCAGGGAAACTTAAATCCGTTCTACCTAATTTCTACCAGCATGTTAAATGTGCAACCAGAGGAAAAAAAACTCTAGACCACCTTTACTCCACACACAGAGATGCATACAAAGCTCTCCATCGCCCTCCATTTGGCAAATCTGACCATAACTCTATCCTCCTGATTCCTGCTTATAAGCAAAAACTAAAGCAGGAAGCACCAATGACTTGGTTAATAAAAAAGTGGTCAGATGATGCAGATGCTAAGCTACAGGACTGTTTTGCTAGCACAGACTGGAACATGTTCCGGGATTCTTCAGACAGCATTGAGGAGTACACCACATCAGTCACTGGCTTCATCAATAAGTGCATCGATGATGTCGTCCCCACAGTGACCGTACGTACATACCCCAACCAGAAGCCATGGATTACAGGAAACATCCGCACTGAGCTAAAGGGTAGAGCTGCCGCTTTCAAGGAACGGGACTCTAACCCGGACGCTTATAAGAAATCCCGCTATGCCCTCCGACAAACCATCAAACAGGCAAAGAGTCAATACAGGGCTAAGATTGAATCGTACTACACTGGCTCTGACGCTCGTCGGATGTGGCAGGGCTTGAAAACTATTACAGACTACAAAGGGAAGCACAGCCGCGAGCTGCCCAGTGACACAAGCCTACCAGACGAGCTAAACCACTTCTATGCTCGCTTCGAGGCAAGCAACACTGAAGCATGCATGAGAGCACCAGCTGTTCCGGATGACTATGTGATCACGCTCTCCGTAGCCGATGTGAGTAAGACTTTTAAGCAGGTCAACATTCACAAGGCCGCAGGGCCAGACGGATTACCAGGACGTGTACTCCGAGCATGTGCTGACCAACTGGCAAGTGTCTTTACTGACATTTTCAACATGTCCCTGACTGAGTCTGTAATACCAACATGTTTCAAGCAGACCACCATAGTCTGGACCAAGGACTCTAAGATAACCTGCCTAAATGACTACCGACCCGTAGCACTGACGTCTGTCGCCATGAAGTGCTTTGAAAGGCTGGTCATGGCTCATATCAACAGCATTATCCCAGAAACCCTAGACCCACTCCAATTTGCATACCGCCCCAACAGATCCACAGATGATGCAATCTCTATTGCACTCCACACTGCCCTTTCCCACCTGGACAAGAGGAACACCTACGTGAGAATGCTATTCATTGACTACAGCTCAGCATTCAACACCATAGTGCCCTCTAAGCTCATCACTAAGCTAAAGATCCTGGTACTAAACACCTCCCTCTGCAACTGGATCCTGGACTTCCTGACGGGCCGCCCCCAGGTGGTAAGGGTAGGTAACAACACATCTGCCACACGGATCCTCAACACGGGGGCCCCTCAGGGGTGCGTGCTCAGTCCCCTCCTGTACTCTCTGTTCACCCATGACTGCATGGCCAGGCACGACTCCAACACCATCATTAAGTTTGCCGACGACACAACAGTGGTAGGCCTGATCACCGACAACGATGAGACAGCCTATAGGGAGGAGGTCAGAGACCTGGCCGTGTGGTGCCAGGACAACAACCTCTCCCTCAACGTGACCAAGACAAAGGAGATGATTGTGGACTACATGAAAAAAAAGAGGACTGAGCACGCCCCCATTCTCATCGATGGGGCTGTAGTGGAACAGGTTGAGAGCTTCAAGTTCCTTGGTGTCCACATCACCAACGAACTATCATGGTCCAAACACACCAAGACAGTCGTGAAGAGGGCACGACAAAGCCTATTCCCCCTCAGGAGACTGAAAAGATTTGGCATGGGTCCTCACATCCTCAAAAAATTCTACAGCTGCACCATCGAGAGCATCCTGACTGGTTGCATCACCGCCTGGTATGGCAACTGCTTGGCCTCCGACCGCAAGGCACTACAGAGGGTAGTGCGTACGGCCCAGTACATCACTGGGGCCAAGCTTCCTGCCATCCAGGACCTCTATACCAGGCGGTGTCAGAGGAAGGCCCTCAAAATTGTCAAAGACTCCAGCCACCCTAGTCATAGACTGTTCTCCCTGCTACCGCACGGCAAGCGGTACCGGAGTGCCAAGTCTAGGTCCAAAAGACTTCTCAACAGCTTCTACCCCCAAGCCATAAGACTCCCGAACAGCTAATCATGGCTACCCGGACTATTTGCACTGCCCCCCCCCCCATCCTTTTTACGCTGCTGCTACTCTGTTAATTATTTATGCATAGTCACTTTAACTCTACCCACATGTACTTATTACTTCAACTATCTCAACTAGCCGGTGCCCCCGCACATTGACTCTGCACCGGTACCCCCCTGTATATATAGCCTCCCTACTGTTATTTTATTTTACTTCTGCTCTTTTTTTCTGCTCTTTTTTTGTTGTTGTTTTATTTGTACTTTTTTTGTTAAAAATAAATGCACTGTTGGTTAAGGGCTGTAAGTAAGCATTTCACTGTAATGTCTGCACCTGTTGTATTCGGCGCATGTGACCAAAAACATTTGATTTGATTTGATTTTGGCCCATTCCTCCATGCAGATCTCCTCTAGAGCAGTGATATTTTGGGGCTGTCACCGGGCAACACAGACTTTTAACTCCCTCCAAAGATTTTCTATGGGGTTGAGATCTGGAGACTGGCTAGGCCACTCCAGGACCTTGAAATGCTTCTTACGAAGCCACTCCTTCGTTGCCCGGGCGGTGTGTTTGGGATCATTGTCATACTGAAAGACCCAGCCACGTTTCATCTTCAATGCCCTTGCTGATGGAAGGAGGTTTTCACTCAAAATCTCACGATACATGGCCCCATTCATTCTTTCCTTTACACGGATCAGTCGTCCTGGTCCCTTTGCAGAAATACAGCCCAAAGCATGATGTTTCCACCCCCATGCTTTTCAGTAGGTATGGTGTTCTTTGGATGCAACTCAGCATTCTTTGTCCTCCAAACACGACGAGTTGAGTTTTTACCAAAATATAAGTTATATTTTGGTTTCATCTGACCAAATTACATTCTCCCAATCCTCTTCTGGATCATCCAAATGCACTCTAGCAAACTTCAGACGGGCCTGGACATGTACTGGCTTAAGCAGGGGGACACGTCTGGCACTGCAGGATTTGAGTTCCTGGAGGCGTAGTGTGTTACTGATGGTAGGCTATGTTACTTTGGTCCCAGCTCTCTGCAGGTCATTCACTAGGTCCCCCCCGTGTGGTTCTGGGATTTTTGCTCACCGTTCTTGTGATCATTTTGACCCCACGGGGTGAGATCTTGCGTGGAGCCCCAGATCGAGGGAGATTATCAGTGGTCTTGTATGTCTTCCATTTCCTAATAATTGCTCCCACAGTTGATTTCTTCAAACCAAGCTGCTTACCTATTGCAGATTCAGTCTTCCCAGCCTGGTGCAGGTCTACAATGTTGTTTCTGGTGTCCTTTGACAGCTCTTCGGTCTTGGCCATAGTGGAGTTTGGAGTGTGACTGTTTGAGGTTGTGGACAGGTGTCTTTTATACTGATAACAAGTTCAAACAGGTGCCATTAATACAGGTAACGAGTGGAGGACAGAGGAGCCTCTTAAAGAAGAAGTTACAGGTCTGTGAGAGCCAGAAATCTTGCTTGTTTGTAGGTGACCAAATACTTATTTTCCACCATAATTAGCAAATAAATTCATTAAAAATCCTGCAATGTGATTTTCTGGATTTTTTTTTCTCAATTTGTCTGTCATAGTTGACGTGTACCTATGATGAAAATTACAGGCCTCTCTCATCTTTTTAAGTGGGAGAACTTGCACAATTGGTGGCTGACTAAATAATGTTTTTCCCCACTGTATACATGCTTCCATGTTCATACAAAGATTTTCAGCTTTATACACTTTACACATCTTGAGGACTCTTAAAAAACCCTCTATGTATTAAAAACACAGTGAGAAAAAAAAAACTCTCCATCATGTCCTTCCACTGATTAAATTGGTTCCCTTAAAAAATAAAATGATTCCAAATGTGCCTGTTCCTGTGCCCATCATTAGGAGGCTGTGATTGCCTTAGGCTCTCCTCCTATGTACCTGATCCAGTGATGATGAGGCGTGAAGCCTGCCAGTTGTTGAGGAGCATCTGCAGAGTCAGAGGCTGATGGGCATCTCATTCAGCCAGGCTCCCGCGGGGGCCTCCCACATCTGAGGACCTGCTCGTCTGTTTGCACAGCTACCCCGCGTCCCCACACTGTACCAGGGTCGTGCTACATATGCCACCCGCCCCCTGCATAAGCAGGCCTGGCCCCTGCTGACACATTAGGTTTGTGATATTACCCGCTTAGAGAGGTACCAGGAGAGAGAAACGCATCATAATGTGACACTTTCTGTATTTCGAAAGTTCTATATCTTGAAAACTTGATTATTGACATGCAAAACATTTTGAGACTGTATCAACAGGGGACTAATTAAACAAATACCAAAATATAGTTTTTTGAGTGGTATTTTCCTTTAAATTAAGGCCATTAATATGGAGAGTGGTGAGTCCCATGCATCAGAGGCAACAGGCCTGGGCACCCACACACCATGCATCTAAATATAGATTTAATAACAGTGGCTGTGTTTTCATCAGTGGTCGCAAATGCTTAGTGTGCATTCCTCTAGGGCTGTTGCATATAAACATCAGAAATACATCTCTAAAAAGAGAGGAGAGCTTTCTCTCTCTCTCTCTCTCTCTCTCTCTCTCTCTCTCTCTCTCTCTCTCTCTCTCTCTCTCTCTCTAATGAGCGCCTGAGACTGGAACTCCGACCATTTGCTTTTCAAGCTACATTAAACACGGTAGTGTACAGAACAGAACAGAAATACTCCTTGGCAGATTTCATAACAGTATGTGCAGTATTAGAAGAGCACACTGACCAGAGATACAGCGGTAGAGGCATTTAAGTAAGAGTCTGACATGCTCCCTTGCCTCAGAGCTTTACTCCATCTCCAGAACAGCTTCATTATGCTATATGGCAACTGTACAGATCACATCGTTCTTTTCCCTCTCATCAACATAGGCATAATGATATGCTATGCATTTCCATATAGGAACGGAATGGGATAAATATGTCAAAGCGGTAAGCTTTCTACAGCAGACGAGAGCCCAGAGATAGGTAGGCCATGCTTAACTAGACAGACAGGCAACACGTGAAGCATTCAGATCAGGATGAGCTTCACTTCTTCGTGACAGTGTTTTCAAAACAGCGTCAATAATATTGTGCCACATAGTCTTGATATGATTGTTGATGTTCTGTCTCAGTGTCAATTAGCTACAATTAGCTTGTGATAAATCAAATTATAAGGCTGATGTTGTATTGGTTAGGCAAGATATAAACACATTTGAATGGTGGTGATAAGAAAGTGTATTACATTTTGCAAATCATATGCAGAAATGTGAATACATATGAGACAACGCTCATGTGATGATATGTGATATCATGTGTCTCTACAATATAATGTTACCCCAGACAGCCGTAGGCTATGTCTGTCACGTTGCAGACACTTCATATTGAATGTCTCTGACTGAGGCAGTTTCTTTATGGAACTTCGCCTCACTTCCTGATTACTAAATGTTTTATGGTCAGCCTAGTGTCAGTAGCCTCTGTCAATTTGTTCCTGTGAAATATTACACTGGCCTTTGGTTCGAGCTGGGTAGAAAACACAGAGCATTGATTAATCAGGCCACGCAGGTTCAACCTCTGTTTTCTTGGAAGTCAAAGTCAAACTAATGACAAGTCTCACCTGGGCTTTATCCCAAATGGCCATTTGGGACACAGACCTGGACTTCAATGAAGAGTGATTTCTCTGTTTAGAGTCAAGGCCCCAGTAAGAGAAATGAACAATATGTACGGAGACAGTACTGTATATACACAGACTGTAGTGTAAAGACACAATATGCTGTGGAATAGATGTGGATGTATAATTACAGGCATAGTTGAGTTTTACTGTTTGATCCACATCACAAATCTTGTTTTGGATGAAAATAGTTCCCATATTGCATTTAAATCTAAAGCATTCACATTATATCATTTTACCCCTGGCCCATATTTCAATTTCATGGTCTCTTTCCTATTTATTTATTTTCCTATATAACACACTACATGTGATTATACCTGTAGTACATTTGGTGGAGACAACATTTTGGAGAAACATATGGAGAAATACCAATGAATGAGAGAGAAATTCAAAAAGCAGTTTTTGTAGGTTGTGTTTGGGAATCATTTTATTTTGAAATGCATTGTCAATGTCTAGTGCTGTCCTCTCAATTGTGATATTAGCGTCTATGTTTGAGACAATTAGACACAATTTCACGGAGAGGCTTTCTATTCTCATCAATGCATGCTGGGAATCCACATCAGACTAAGTTTCATTTGGATTAAGGAGAATTCATTTGTCCTCTCTGACTCACAATAACACAATTAGGGGTGCACTCTATCAGATGTTTGGGAAAAAATTGTGAAATAAAATGCAAAAGAAGAAAAGAAAATTAGACACTTAAATGATTTAGGGTCTATTAAGTCAATATTATTCTAAGTATCCATTATTCAGCTTCTGAGCTTCATTTAAATCCAAATGTACGACGCTTATGAAATATTTCCCACAAAAACCACATTCAAATTTAGGCTTGATGCATGCTTGGAATGGGAAATTCCCAGCTGAACAACTTGCCAAATTATGTACAAACTGACATCATCTAGTAATCTACAGCTCAGTTGATTTGAGTACAATTACAGTTTATCTCTGTATATCTCTCTTTTAGGGCAAACTGACTTTAAATGAGGATTATGGGTGAAACAGGATCCAACCTTGAGACCACCTAATCCACATTACACATGCTTACATCAGGCCAGGCTGTGTTGTTTGGATGAAACCTAACAAGTCATAATGAATGGAAATTAATGTATCTTTGCGGGATCAAAATAGCACATAATTACACAATTTTCCCTGATGATACAGGTTTGCTCCATCTAACAGGGCAAACATCAAGGTCTCTCCAACAAACATTTCCTTGAGGTTTAGCTTGTAAACAAATTAAAGTAATTAGGAGGGATGACTTTTAAAAAATGAGGTAAACACAAAAACATGTCATATGCGTAAGCATTCCTACATAAGTAACAAGCTTCACTGCCATGCGAAGCAAGGCCACTGCAATGTGAATGATTGTCTATGTAGAGTACAGTATACCTTAAAAATCTAAGTTTATTGTTCGTGTACACAGATTTGCAGATGTGTAGCGAAATGCTTATGTTTCTAGCTCCAACAGTGCAGTAATAACTAGTAATGCAATAACATTACGAACACCTGCTCCTTTCATGACATAGACTGACCAGGTGAATCCAGGTGAAAGCTTTGATCCCTTATTGATGTCACCTGTTAAATCCACTTCAATCAGTGTAAATGAAGGGGAGGAGACAGGTTAAATAAATATTTTTAAGCCTCGAGACAATGGAGAAATGGATTGTATACTGTATGTGTGCCATTCAGAGGGTGAATGGGCAAGACCAAATATTTAAGTGCCTTTGAACGGGGTACGGTAGTAGGTACCAGGCGCACCGGTTTGAGTGTGTCAAAACTGCAACACTGCTGGGTTTTTCATGCTCAACAGTTTCCCGTGTGTGTTGAGAATTGTCCACCACCCAAAGGCCATCCAGCCAACTTGACACAACTGTGGGAAGCTTTGGAGTCAACATGGGCCATCATCCCTGTGGAACGCTTTTAACACCTTGTAGAGCCCATGCCCCGACGAATTGAGGCTGTTCTGAGGGCAAAAGGGAAGGTAAATATTAGGAATGTGTTCCTAATGTTTTGTACACTCAGAGTATATATACAGTGCATTCGTAAAGTATTCAGACCCCTTCCCTTTTTCCACATTTTGTCATGTTACAGCCTTATTCTAAAATGGATTAAATAAAAATGTTTCCTCATCAATCTACACACAATACCCCATAATGACAAAGCGAAAACAGGTTTTTAGACATTTTTGCAAATGTATTAACAATAAAACACAGAAATACCTTATTTACATAAGTATTCAGACCCTTTGCTATGAGACTCGAAATTTAGCTCAGGTTCATCCTGTTTCCATTGATCATCCTTGAGATGTTTCTGCAACTTGACTGGAGTCCACCTGTGGCTAATTCAATTGATTGGACATAATTTGGAAAAGCATACACCTATCCCACAGTTGACAGTGCATGTCAGAGCAAAAACCAAGCCATGATGTCGAAGGAATTGTCCATAGAGCTCCAAGAGAGGATTGTGTCAAGGCAAAGATCTGGGGAAGGGTACCAAAATCTTTCTGCAGCGTTGAAGGTCCCCAAGAACATAGTGGCCTCCAACATTCTTAAATGGAAGAAATTTGGAACAGCCAAGACTCTTCCTAGAGCTGGCCGTCCGGCCAAAATGAGCAATCGGGGGAGAAGGGCCTTGGTCAGGGAGGTGACCAAGAACCCAATGGTCACTCTGACAGAGCTCCAGAGTCCCTCTGTGGAGATGAGAGAACCTTCCAGAAGGACAACCATCTCTGCAGAGCACTCTACCAATCAGGCCTTTATGGTAGAGTGGCTAGACGGAAGCCACTCCTCAGTAAAGGGCACATGACAGCCCGCTTGGAGTTTGCCAAAAGGCACCTAAAGGACTATGACACCATGAGAAACAAGATTCCATGGTCTGATGAAACCAATATTGAACTCTTTGGCCTGAATGCCAAGCGTCACGTCTGGAGGAAACCTTGCACCATACCTAAACACAACATGTAAAGTGATGGTCCCATGTTTTACAAAATGAAATAAAAGATCCCAGAAATGTTCCATATGCACAAAAAGCTTATTTCTATAAAATGTTGTACACAAATGTATTTACATCCCAGTTAGTGAGCTTTTCTCCTTACCAAGATAATCCATCTACCTGACAGGTGTGGCATATCAAGAAGCTGATTAAACATCATGATCATTACACAGGTGCACCTTGTGCTGGGGACAATAAAAGGCCACTCTAAAATGTGCAGTTTTGTCACACAACACATTGCCACAGATGTCTCAAGACTGCAGGAATGTCCACCAGAGCTGTTGCCAGAGAATTGAATGTTAATGTCTCTACTATAAGCCACCTCCAATGTCATTTTAGAGAATTTGGCAGTACGTCCAACCAATCTCACAACCGCAGACCACGTGTAACCACTCCAGCCCAGGACCTCCACATTTGGCTTCTTCACCTGCGGGATCGTCTGAGACCAGCCACCTGGACAGCTGATGAAACTGTGGGTTTGCACTGCTGAAGGATTTCTGCACAAACTGTCAGAAACTGTCTCAGGGTAACTAATCTGTGTGCTCGTCGTCCTCACCAGGGTCTTGAACTGATGCAGTTCGGCATCGTAACCGACTTCAGTGGGCAAGTGCTCACCTTCAATTGCCACTGGCACGTTGGAGAAGATTGCTCTTCATGTTTGAATCCCGGTTTCCTGATGTCAACATTGTGAACAGAGTGCCCCATGGCGACGGTGGGATTATGGTATGGGCAGGCATAAGCTATGGACAACGAACACAACTGCAATTTATCAATGGCAATTTGAATGCACAGAGATACCGTGATGAGATCCTGAGGCCCATTGTCATGCAATTCATCCGCCACCATCACCTCATGTTTCAGCATGATAATGCACGGCCCCATGTCGCAAGGATCTGTACACAATTCATGGAAGCTGAAAATGTCCCAGTTCTTCCATGGCCTGCATGCTCACCAGACATGTCACCCATTGAGCAAGTTTGGGATGCTCTGGATCGACGTCTACGATAGCGTGTTCCAGTTCCCGCTAATATTTAGGAACTTCGCACAGCCATTGAGGAGGAGTAGGACAACATTCTACATGCCACAATCAACAGCCTGATTAACTCTGTGCGACTGAGCTGTGTCACGCTGAATGAGGCAAATGGTGGTCACACCAGATAGTAACTGGGTTTCTGATCCACGCCCCCTGCAAATCCACAGATTAGGGCTCATGAATTTATTTCAATTGACTGATTTCTTTATATGAACTGTAACTCAGTGAAATCGTTGAAATTGTTGCATGTTGAGTTTATATTTTTATTTCAGTGGGTGTGTATACATATATTATGGACACTATGTGAATAGAAAAGGTGTGTAGAGCATTAGATATATAGGATGTGCCATGACTAGAATACAGTAAATAATTTACACTTAAAGTAGGTAAAACAGTATGTAAACATTATTAAAGTGACCAGTCGCGAGCTTGGGACTATAAGGTTCTATCTGCATTTTTGTCAAGATGTCATTATTGACATAGCCTTGTGCTGTTCAATGTTCTCTACAGTGGGAAGAACAAGTATTTGATACACTGCCGATTTTGCAAGTTTTCCTACTTACAAAGCATGTAGAGGTCTGTAATTTTTATCATAGGTACACTTCAACTGTGAGAGACGGAATCTAAAACAAAAATCCAGAAAATCACATTGTATGATTTTTAAGTAATTAATTTGCATTTTATTGCATGACATAAGTATTTGATACATCAGAAAAGCAGAACGTAATATTTGGTACAGAAACCTTTGTTTGCAATTACAGAGATCATATGTTTCCTGTAGGTCTTGACCAGGTTTGCACACACTGCAGCAGGGATTTTGGCCCACTCCTCCATACAGACCTTCTCCAGATCCTTCAGGTTTCGGGGCTGTCACTGGGCAATACGGACTTTCAGCTCCCTCCAAAGATTTTCTATTAGGTTCAGGTCTGGAGACTGGCTAGGCCACTCCAGGACTTGAGATGCTTCTTACGGAGCCACTCCTTAGTTGCCCTGGCTGTGTGTTTTGGGTCGTTGTCATGCTGGAAGACCCAGCCACGACCCATCTTCAATGCTCTTACTGAGGGAAGGAGGTTGTTGGCCAAGATCTCGCGATACATAGCCCCATCCATCCTCCCCTCAATACGGTGCAGTCGTCCTGTCCCCTTTGCAGAAAAGCATCCCCAAAGAATGATATTTCCACCTCCATGCTTCACGGTTGGGATGGTGTTCTTTGGGTTGTACTCATCCTTCTTCTTCCTCCAAACACGGCGAGTGGAGTTTAGACCAAAAAGCTCTATTTTTGTCTCATCAGACCACATGACCTTCTCCCATTCCTCCTCTGGATCATCCAGATGGTCATTGGCAAACTTCAGAAGGGCCTGGACATGCGCTGGCTTGAGCAGGGGGACCTTGCATGCGCTGCAGGATTTTAATCCATGACGGCGTAGTGTGTTACTAATGGTTTTCTTTGAGACTGTGGTCCCAGCTCTCTTCAGGTCATTGACCAGGTCCTGCCGTGTAGTTCTGGGCTGATCCCTCACCTTCCTCATGATCATTGATGCCCCACGAGGTGAGATCTTGCATGGAGCCCCAGACCGAGGGTGATTGACCGTCATCTTGAACTTCTTCCATTTTCTCTCTGGTCTTGGCCAGAGGAGAGGTTGGAGTCTGTTTGATTGAGTGTGTGGACAGGTGTCTTTTATACAGGTAACGAGTTCAAACAGGTGCAGTTAATACAGGTAATGAGTGGAGAACAGGAGGGCTTCTTAAAGAAAAACTGTTGGTAGGTGATCAAATACTTATGTCATGCAATAAAATGCAAATAAATTACTTAAAAATCATACAATGTGATTTTCTAGATTTTTGCCGTTGAAGTGTACCTATGATAAAACTTACAGACCTCTACATGCTTTGTAAGTAGGAAAACCTGCAACATCGGCAGTGTATCAAATACTTGTTCTCCCCACTGTATATATTTTTTTGTATTAACCCATCCACCACCACCCCCTCCTTTCAGAGGACACATATCTTTTTAGTTTTTTACAGATTTTCTGCTACATATACATACATTTTACATATATATTGTACATATACATTTTGCATACACATTTGACATACAGTGGGGAGAACAAGTATTTGATACACTGCCGATTTTGCAGGTTTTCCTACTTACAAAGCATGTAGAGGTCTGTAAGTTTTATCATAGGTACACTTCAACGGTGAGAGACGGAATCTAAAACAAAAATCCAGAATATCACATCGTATGATTTTTAAGTAATTAATTTGCATTTTATTGCATGACATAAGTATTTGATACATCAGAAAAGCAGAACTTAATATTTGGTACAGAAACCTTTGTTTGCAATTACAGAGATCACACGTTTCCTGTAGGTCTTGACCAGGTTTGCACACACTGCAGCAGGGATTTTGGCCCACTCCTCCATACAGACCTTCTCCAGATCCTTCAGGTTTCAGGGCTGTCGCTATATAGTAGTCTAAATATTGCAATTCATGTTGTTAAGTTCAAAATAATACTATATACAGTGGGGGAAAAAAGTATTTAGTCAGCCACCAATTGTGCAAGTTCTCCCACTTAAAAAGATGAGAGAGGCCTGTAATTTTCGTCATAAGTACATGTCAGCTATGAAAGACAAAATGAGAAGAAAAAAATCCAGAAAATCACATTGTAGGATTTTTAATGAATTTATTTGCAAATTATGGTGGAAAATAAGTATTTGGTCAATAACAAAAGTTTCTCAATACTTTGTTATATACCCTTTGTTGGCAATGACACAGGTCAAACGTTTTCTGTAAGTCTTCACAAGGTTTTCACACACTGTTGCTGGTATTTTGGCCCATTCCTCCATGCAGATCTCCTCTAGAGCAGTGATGTTTTGGGGCTGTCGCTGGGCAACACGGACTTTCAACTCCCTCCAAAGATTTTACATTCACATTTACATTTTAGTCATTTAGCAGACGCTCTTATCCAGAGCGACTTACAGTTAGTGAATACATATTTTTTTATACTGGCACCCCATGGGAATCGAACCCACAACCCTGGCGTTGCAAACGCCATGCTCTATCAACTGAGCTACATCCCTGCCGGCCATTCCCTCCCCTACCCTGGACAACGCTGGGCCAATTGTGCGCCACCCATGAGTCTCCCGGTCGCGGCCGGCTGCGACAGAGCCTGGATTCGAACCAGGATCTCTAGTGGCACAGTTAGCACTGCAATGCAGTGCCTTAGACCACTGCGCCACTCAACTATGGGGTTGAGATCTGGAGACTGGCTAGGCCACTCCAGGACCTTGAAATGCTTCTTACGAAGCCACTCCTTCGTTGCCCGGGCGGTGTGTTTGGGATCATTGTCATGCTGAAAGACCCAGCCACGTTTCATCTTCAATGCCCTTGCTGATGGAAGGAGGTTTTCACTCAAAATCTCACGATACATGGCCCCATTCATTCTTTCCTTTACACGGATCAGTCGTCCTGGTCCCTTTGCAGAAAAACAGCCCCAAAGCATGATGTTTCCACCCCCATGCTTCACAGTAGGTATGGTGTTCTTTGGATGCAACTCAGCATTATTTGTCCTCCAAACACGACGAGTTGAGTTTTTACCAAAAAGTTCTATTTTGGTTTCATCTGACCATATGACATTCTCCCAATCCTCTTCTGGATCATCCAAATGCACTCTAGCAAACTTCAGACGGGCCTGGACATGTACTGGCTTAAGCAGGGGGACACGTCTGGCACTGCAGGATTTGAGTCCCTGGCGGCGTAGTGTGTTACTGATGGTAGGCTTTGTTACTTTGGTCCCAGCTCTCTGCAGGTCATTCACTAGGTCCCCCCGTGTGGTTCTGGGATTTTTGCTCACCGTTCTTGTGATCATTTTGACCCCACGGGGTGAGATCTTGCGTGGAGCCCCAGATCGAGGGAGATTATCAGTGGTCTTGTATGTCTTCCATTTCCTAATAATTGCTCCCACAGTTGATTTCTTCAAACCAAGCTGCTTACCTATTGCAGATTCAGTCTTCCCAGCCTGGTGCAGGTCTACAATTTTGTTTCTGGTGTCCTTTGACAGATCTTTGGTCTTGGCCATAGTGGAGTTTGGAGTGTGACTGTTTGAGGTTGTGGACAGGTGTCTTTTATACTGATAACAAGTTCAAACAGGTGCCATTAATACAGGTAACGAGTGGAGGACAGAGGAGCCTCTTAAAGAAGAAGTTACAGGTCTGTGAGAGCCAGAAATCTTGCTTGTTTGTAGGTGACCAAATACTTATTTTCCACCATAATTTGCAAATAAATTCATTAAAAATCCTACAATGTGATTTTCAGGATTTTTTTCTCTCAATTTGTCTGTCATAGTTGACGTGTACCCATGATGAAAATGACAGGCCTCTCTCATCTTTTTAAGTGGGAGAACTTGCACAATTGGTGGCTGACTAAATACTTTTTTTCCCCACTGTAACAATTGCTGACACCATTCAAGCCAATGAGGGTTCGGAACTTTAAAGCCAATTATTTCAGAATCATCTTTTTGCAGATAGAACCTTATAGTCCCAGGTTTTCGTAGTGTTCAATGACTATGAACATAGGGCAGCAGTCTCTAAGGCACAGGGTGGAGTACCGGTTAGTAGCCGGCTAGTGACAGTGTCTAAGGTTCAGGGCAGGGTACCAGGCGGAGGCCGGCTAGTGATGACTGTTTAACAGTTTGATGGCCTTCAGATAGAAGCTGTTTTTCAGCCTCTCGGTCCCAGCTTTGATGCACCTTATATTGTGTTACTCTGCATGTTGTGTTACTGTGTGTACAGTATATATGGCAAACATTTAATCAGTAGCAGATACAGGAAAGTTAACCTGCATGTTTACTCTCAATGATTAGACTGTGTTATGAAATGGCATTTCGTTTAGACCGCTCTACTACTTAATCACACTCCATATGCCGGACGAGCCGCTAAATGTTGGTCAAATGTAAAGTCACGTCAATATGCAATGTCCGTGAGAGTAACAGCTTAGAGGGTGTGTCAATTAGTTTTAACAGAGTTATCACCTCACATACGACATATTCTGAGAAAGCAGTATGCTTTTCCTTTATCTGTGATTGATTGAATTTGGGGCCATGGTACACATACAAAGCACAACAGTTTGGCAGTAGACTTGAATAATTGGGAAATGCAGAGACAAACTTCACCCTAAAGAGTCAGAACAATTAGTTTTATATGGATAATAATAATACTGAACAGTTTGGTGTCATCATGACCAGTTCCAGCATCTAAGTGGAGGTCTACTTCCGTCTCGACTTTACTAATTTTCTTCTTGGCTGAGATTGTGAATTGAATTAATTAATGAAATAATAAGTCTAATTTGAACGGGAGCTGGCTGACCACTCGTACATCTCTTGCCTCATTCGCCTGTACCGAGTACAATTACACAGCAAGTTTGATAGGCGGTGATAGACAAAATAGCAAGAGCTCATAAATATGGATGGCATGTCTTCGAAAATAAATTAACAGGGCCTGGCCTCTCCGCTGACCCACTTAGTCTGTCAATTACGTGCCTGACAAGAGCCTTCTGAAAGAAGCAGAGCCGGATCACACCACCAGTTTCTCACATTCCCTTATTTAACTCTGCAACTGGGATTATTCTAAATAATTATCAAATCACAGAGCCACCAAGCCCAGGCGTTATGGTGTGTATGAAATTGTATTATACATGGGAGCTTATAGAGTATAGAGTAGTGGCCTGGCCTAGTCAACACAATCACGATTCAATAATAGGGGTAAGTCTGGGTAATAGAGGGAGGGAGAGAGAGATTTGGATAAATACAGATTTCTTGTGAAAGCCCATTTTCACTTTTGTTTTCCTCTTGCTATAAATTCAGCTATATTCCTCAAATATCAGCCCCAGTATCAATAAGCCAACAGCAATAACTTCTCTTCGCCTGCTAAGTGTCTTTTTACAATACATTTTTGAGCCAAAACCTGCTCAGATTGAATTGATTCGTGAAAAAAATACCTGTCCCAAAACATTATGCCAACTTAGATAGAGACTAATGGCCTGTGTATGGCTTAGGGGTTGGATTTCTATTGGCAAGTCCACCAAAAAATTATGCCTTTAGCTAATGCAAATAAGAAAATAATTTGCTTCTAAGCTTATGAATAATGAAGCTTGTATTTTTCCAAAGTTACCTTTGAGGTGGTTGAGCTCTGAATAAGAAGACAGATTTATAAACCAGCCACAGGAGTATTACAAAACAAATGCATGCTGATTCTTTGCATCAAACAGATGGAAACTTTACATTTACATCAGAACATCTCAAAGGCCATGTGAGTTCAGATAGCGGGGAGATTGGGAACGCACTTACAAGGTATGTGTGAGTGTTTGTGCGTGCATGCGTGTGTGTGTGTGTGTGTGTGTGTGTCTGAAGGCTACTGCGTCTCCCTAAATATATGACAAGAATAATGCCCAAAATTGAATTCAACATCACATGTGCTTTGAATTACACCTTCAACACTTGGAGACTGTCTCTTTCACATGCAAATCTCAGAGTGGGAGCTGACTCCACTATTGAGCTCTGTGCTGCTTTATCTACTCTGTCACTGGAAATCAAATGAATGTTACTGTGTGTGTGCATCCAGGAGAGAGAGAGAGAGAGAGAGAGAGAGAGAGAGAGAGAGAGAGAGAGAGAGAGAGAGAGAGAGAGAGAGAGAGAGAGAGAGAGAGAGAGAGAGAGAGAGAGAGAGAGAGAGAGAGAGAGAGAGAGAGAATCAAAATCCAGAAAAGAGCCGTTAAATTCTATAACCACTTAAAAGGAAGCGATTCCCAAACCTTCCATAACAAAGCCATCACCTACAGAGAGATGAACTTGGAGAAGAGTCCCCTATGTAAGCTGGTCCTGGGGCTCTGTTCACAAACACAAACAGACCCCACACAGCTCCAAGAGGCAGAGGAGCACTAATACACTGGCCAGATAGACCATGCTATCTCGTCAGTCACATTTATGCCTATAGATTCAAACATCTCTCACAGTTATAGATTCAAATCTTGTACAGCTAAGCCATAATATACATGGCTGCATAGAGAGCAGCTTCATGGGGCTTGGGGACCAGCTTTACCACCACCTGGCCCACTTAAAACTCTGGGGAACAATGAACAGCCCTCTGTACACTCTGTTCACATCCTGAACATGTGTGTGCTGCATCGTCAGTCAGTGGAAGAGGGGAAGAGATCACCGTTGCCAATCTAAATGAAAGCACTAGAGATGGATAGAAAGCAGCGACGCTCTGCCAATTCTCCATGATCATTAACTCATTGACAATTTTGTCAGCAAATTAGGCATAGCTGGCATCACATTTCCAGTCAATTTCATCACAACCATATCAAGCTGTTTACTACCGGTATTTGCGATCCTACTTAAGCGACTGTTAACATGTCAAAGTAATACGGGTTTCTGAAAAATCTTTACGCGTGGTAAAGCATGCTAGTACTGAGGCTGTACGGCGGACTATTGATTGGGGCCATTGGCGTCACGCTGAATCTGTCACTGCCTCATGGCTAAAAGTCAATTCTATTGATGACCATGTACTGTATGACACAATCATGTGTATGCATGTGTATGTACACGTGTTGGGGATTCATGTAAGCCAAATAAATGACTGATTTCATGAACACTACTCTGAAGGAAAAAAGTGTCAACTCAAGAACGAGACACTGCCCAATTGCTCAATCTCACTGGAACATCTAGTTCCGAGCAGCACCAGTCTGCAGTCTAGACTATACATTTAGGCTGTATTTCCCAGCTCCCCTGGTACTTGTTGCCTAGGTTCGTTCAGACAAACAAGTACCAAGTACAAATAATCTCTTGAGAAGATAATGTAAGATGTGCTCAATTTACTGTCCGAAACAGCCACAGTGTCTGTGGATGGGTGAATATAGTTTTTTGGTCTGTAACCAATGGTTGGATTAGTGGTTTAATCTCAATGTGGGTTTCTTTTTCCACACAATTCCACACAACAAAGTAAAACAGATCTGAAAACCATCCAAATCTAATTAAAACAGAGCGATGGTAAAAAACGGCATTTTTTGACAGTTTGGTTACAGGGATAAAAAGCATTGTGAGGACTTAGCTGCTGAGAGGAGGCCTTCTGAGGATGGGGGTCTTTTTTGTAGTTTGCTCTAGATAGATAGGCAACTTGATAAATGTGAAAATATGTCAAAACGCAGGAGGGGAGCGCAGGCTTTTCTTAAGGTAAGTGTCGCTTATATGGAGCAGTCATTATACATATTGTGTGGTTGTCAGTAACTTTACCATTTAATCTGGTACTTTGACTGAACTTACTGTATCCTCTGTGTTCCCTGTGGAGCAAAAGGTTGCTGGACAGAAGGTAGTCATTTATTTTCTTCAGTTCGCCCTCCAACACAGAATATGCATTGACTTAATGATTTTGTGCAAGTCTTCTTCGCAAACAAACAGTTTGTGTAACCCCAGATAACCAATGTGGAACCGCAACCTCCTAACTTGACAAGAAACCACACTGCGATAGCGCAGAGCTAGCACACCAGGCTGACTTCACGTGCCAGCCGGCCACAGAAAAAAAATTGATATTCCTCAGAAACCCTGGGACACTCTGACTCTCTGCTTGCTTATCGCCTAACAACATGCATTAGACTATAGCTGCTGTCCGTCCCGTAGACCTATCGGATCCCTGCTATCTGCAACTCTGCCCGACAACAGAGGCCTAGGCTACCCTGGCTGGCCCCCTTGCAGCAGCAGTGCTGTTAGCATTGTTAATGGGCATTGTTGGGACTGAGGACCTCTGCTCCACTCTCTTCATCACGGGCCCCTGGCCCCTGGCAGATGGATGGGCCCACCTCACTATCAGCAGGGCCCAGACACAAGGTCCAAGAGTGGCGGAACAAAGTAGGAGGAATGATGCCTCTGTGGGGAGAAAGGGGCAATGGGGACAGGG
This sequence comes from Coregonus lavaretus, assembly GCF_964263955.1. Classification (NCBI taxonomy): domain Eukaryota; kingdom Metazoa; phylum Chordata; class Actinopteri; order Salmoniformes; family Salmonidae; genus Coregonus; species Coregonus lavaretus. The sequence continues at coordinate 59,514 of NW_028164320.1, read as the reverse complement.
GGAGTGAGAGAAACAGAGAGAAAGAGGAGGGAGTAGAGGAGAGGGAGAGGCCTGGCCCCAATGAAAGCAGAGGGCCTTTGTGAAGGGTGTAAGAGAAGAGTGTGGATGCGATGCTGTCTGTATGTCTGTGGCAGAGGCCTACATTCTCATCAGCCAGCCAGGCAACCAGTGAGAGGGGGGCTATTCCAGCCCCCTGCAGTCCCCCCCAGTCCCCCACCCTCAGCCCCCTGCCTGGTGATCAATGGTGGCACTTGCTGAAAGTGAAGCCTGCTGGTGTGCCTTGGCTCGGCTTAGGGGAGGCAAGGGAGCCAGGCCTGGAAAACAGGGCGACAAACTCAGCAAACGGCTGCCCTTGAGTCGCCCACTCCAGGCTGACTTTGGGCGCTGCACCAAAGAGGAGAAGCTACTGGACTCCAAAACTCAATCTTCCTGCACAAAGGAAAGTCAAATTAAACCCACTAACACTAAAGGGAACGTTTTGAGTTTGTGTGTCCTCCAGCACTGTTTGAGTGGGGAGCTTGGAAGCGAAAGACAACAAAAGTGACAAATAGCAACAGTAACTCTATGAATGTGTATAATGTATTAAATCTCCAATTTACATGGCAACTAACAGGTAAGTTTAGGACAATTCTTCATTTCAGTTCCAAACAGTTGATTATGATCTCACCTGCAAACTGTTTGTGGTCAGAGATGACAGAAATAATGTAGGTTATGTGGCTATTGTATGAGGTACAGCAATGGAAAACATAATTTCCTCTCCCAAATAATCATGAATATAACTTACAAAACCACATTACTAAGAAAATTACATAAGTTAGGTGTTGACATGTGGCATTACTGCAAACTTATTTCACATGGGTCTCAATACCAGTGAGCACTCTTGTTCTCTCTCTCTCTCTCTCTCCTCTCTCTCTCTCTCTCTCTCTCTCTCTCTCTCTCTCTCTCTCTCTCTCTCTCTCTCTCTCTCTCTCTCTCTCTCTCTCTCTCTCTCTCTCTCTCTCTCTCTCTCTCTCTCCTGTCCTCTCTCTCTCTGGTGGCTGTAGATCCTGGCTGCTATCTTCTTTGACCGATTGACAACTCTGTGCTCTATCAGGCTGAGAGAGGCTTGCCTTGGGGCTGGCCCCTGTCCCGGCCTCTCCCAGCCCCACTGGATCTCCACCATCTGCCACAGCTGCTGCCTGGTTTTAACTGCCACTCTAATTGACAATGAACCCAGAGCCCTGTGATAATTGTGGCTGCTTGGTGACTTGGGCAGGTAATGCCTCCCTTTCAGGATTTATCAGGCTCCATCTGTTCCTGGTGGTATCTGACTGCCCCCCTCTACAGCCACCCCTCTCCCCCACCAAACCCTCTCCTCCTCTGGCTTCTCTTCTCCAGGGTCCCCCCTCCTCCCTCCCTCCTCCTCCACGCCCCACCTACCCAGGCCCCACTAGCCAAGCAAATATTGGGCTTTTGTGAGGGATGCTTATTAGAAAGCTGCTCTGTGACCCCTAGCGTAACCACATCCACAAGAAAAGAGGGCTCAGAGGCAAGGCATGTTTGTTCAATCATTAACTAAAGATAAAAGGTTTTCCATAGGCCCCCACCCCTATTCAGAGGCCGATATGAGTGTTGTGGTCGTGTGTCAGGAACAATGTGAAAATAGGGAGTTCTCTTTACTTCCTCCTCTTCATCCTCCTCCTCCTTCTCTCTTTCTCTCTGTTGATTACATGGCACCCGGCTCAAGTTTTCTCACAGAGGGAGCCATTGAAAACACTGTAGTGTTAGCAGGTGTTCGCTCCCTGGGAGTTTGATCACGCCTGCTCTCAAACTCAATCATTTAAAGGGGCAATCCGCAGCTGAAACGATAACAAAAGAACCCCGACACTGTTTCAGTAAAAAGTTGAGGGATGGGGCTGGAGAAATGTAACCACTATGAAATTCATAGAGTTATGGATGCAAGGATTGACCATTCATGATATAAACATGATCGTTTTAACTATATTTTGAGGCTATACAGCATTTGTTTACACTTACTTTGTTTACAAACATTGGAGTAAAACAAGCTTATATTTGGGGTTCTGTTGGGATGCGACAGTTGAACCAAGCTCATGAGGCATTTATAAGTTATGGGATGGGTACATATCATTTAAGCTTTAATGTTCTCTCCTTAACATCCTAAATGTTTGCACAGTAACTTTCTGTTACTTTTTAAATTATCAAAAATGTACAGAGGCAGCGAAAAGTAACATTGATAAAATTGTAATGTATTTAGAAAAAATATCATTCAAGTTTTATATTGATTGGCCTTCAGTGAATGAATGGAGAGGGAAGACATTGGATTTAAATGAAACAAGACTGCACGTTTGACTTTCTAAGTTTCACATCAAAATTGGTTCCCAACTTCTTACTGTCCAACATGAGCAAAGAGTGAAACTATCAAGATTGGGAGGAGAGCAGAAGTTGCATACGGAAGTATGCCACTGGCATTAGAGGCCTTGCCAAGTACATTTTCCCATTGCCAGACTTATGTCAGATACTGGCAGATAACTGGGGAATATGTCAGTTTTATTTTCCAGAAATGGCCAGATCTTGGCCATGTTCTGGCTAATTGTAGGCAGTATATTACCATCTGTTAGGAATACATAACATTTGGAGTCAAAATGATCAGATAAGGTGCACATTTGCTATCATTATCCTCAATGGAGAATGTGTATTTATAGCTGAGCCTATTATCTTGTGATATCTGGTTGCTTGCAGGTACAACATGTGTACAAGTGAAACTAATTCAGGCATGGCTACCATGTTTTTACTCCGGAGCAAACATGTATTGTTTGTGAATGCTTGAATGATTGTTGCAGCTTTTTGGGGGTAATAATTCCCCAATTCACTTTGGAAAATTATTTATTCTGCAGTTGTTCAAATTAACAGTAATTGTATCTAATGCAACAACATTTATTTCATTATAAGTGCAATTCTCCTCTCTATATGCATAGAAAACATGTTTAGCAAACCATTCACTCAAATAAAACCTTCCATCTGTAATTCAGCATTATTTCAGCACATTAGGAGCAGAACATTTAACTCAGCTATAATTGTAGGTTTAAAATTAGAGCTTGGATGAGAAAGCACTCTAACCATTGATGTTGTGTGGATATAAGATAAGACACTAGAGAAAAATCACTTCAGTAGCTAAATAATATGTCAGGGTAAAAACACAGATCCTCAGTCATGGGGTTGAATCCATTATCTAATTCATTTTTTAAAACCCTTTTAATGCAGCGGTTACCAATCTTTTCTGGTCCGGGGACCTCCAAATCACTGTCCAAAGCTCCTGAGGACCACCATCGTGGAGTCGCAATAATTTTTCTCGCCGGACAGATTTAGTCAATTGTATTAAGTGAATGTAACAGATAAAAGGCCTAATATTACATTGACATTTTAGTCATTTAGCAGACGCTCTTATCCAGAGCGACTTACAGTTATTGAGTGCATACATCTATTTTTTTTCATACTGGCCCCCTGTGGGAAACGAACCCACAATCCTGGCGTTGCAAGCGCCATGCTCTACTAACTGAGCTGCACAGGCCTAATATTATAATTATTATAAACAATTTGTGTTGTGAAAAGTAATGTAAAAATGCGGATTTCTACTCACAACTTATTATTTTAGTTATTATATATTTAAAAATATATATTATAGGGCAAAAGCAGTGACATGATCTTATTCAGAATGACAAACGCATAAGAAATGCTAAATTACCCCAAGACAGTCTGAGATAGGAATCGATTTGGGCTAGTGATGATGGTTATCACCATTAATGATTGAATTAGACTTCAATCACCAATTAAATGCACTGCTTCCTGCAGGGATGGGAGAGAACATGTCACACTATGTTGAATGCAATCACTCCCCCCACAGCCACAGACATTGCCTAAAGGTGATCACACACACACACACACACACACACACACACACACACCCCCCCCCCCCCCCCCCCCCACACACACACACACACACACACACACTCTGCACATTTTGTAGATTCCTACACAAATATGATGAATCACTAGATAAAAATAGCCAGTGGAACACAAATAAACACCATCTCAACTTTTTTGTCTTAGTATTGACATAAATATAGCCAGTAAGACCCCAATCTTCTCTGTGATTCTAGGTAGTGGATCCCATCCAATCCCAGCCTTAGAGCCCAGGCCTCCAATCCTCCAGTCCCTTAGTGCATTAATCAGGCAGGCAGGCAGCCAGCCATGCAGGCTGAGGCATATCTCCTGCCTGGTCTCACAGGATGGCCCTGCTTAGGCAGAGGATCTCCCCCCTGACCCCCGGGCTACAGGGGCCTGAGATTACCACCAGGCTGACTGTTTGTATCTGTCACAGGCCACGGCTACAGGGATGGATGGGATGAGATTAACACAGGGACATCTACTCTTCATTTCAACCAGCTAATAGGAGCCTGGGCTGCTGGACAGGGTCTGGCCAGGAGCAACCCAGGGAAAGGGGTAGCTGATGGGGGATGTTTTGATGGAGGAGGGGGTTGGCGCTGGAGGAGAGAATGAAAAGGGGGGGGGGGGGGGGGAGAGGCCTGAGGGTGTAAAATGTATAGGATATACTGTATCTTATCAACCCTGAGCTAAAGCAACCTATAGTAGATGTTTGAAGGCAAACTGGAGCTTCAGACATGCGAGACTGTCCTGGTCACGGTAGGGAAGGTAGGTAGTTGATCTCCAGGGGTGGCTAGAGAAAACATAGAGCAAATACAAGCATAATTCACCTGCCACAAATACTATGCTAGAAGGCTATAAACCACACTCTTTTCTCTATTTACATATTTTCTACTTCTTTGATTTGTCAGCTCCCCAATATGTCTGGAAGTAATGTCCTCTACAAACCATGAACAGGGGACAGCAGTGTCCTTCAGTAGACATTCCAACAGTGTCCTTGAGGTGAGTAGACGTTTCTGTAAACACGTCCACAACATGCTAAGGCAGAAAAAGCATCTACAATAATACATATAGCCTTGCGATGCTTAGATATATTTACTGGTGAATCCAATGCTAATCAGATAAATAACAGTAGACCTAAATAGGATGATGTCTGTATGGTTTTCATAAGAATATCATGCAGGCAGCCTTTTAGAACCCGTTTCAGGTGTCAATTCTCGAAATGCATTGCAAGGGGCCATTACCATATGTTTCAGGCATTATCATTGGCCCACGATTTGTCGGTCAGGGGACCCTTACACAGAATAGAGGAGCGCTCATTCATCATAATCATAAAACAGCAATTCAGGCACTCACAAAGACCCCATGTTTCCGCATGAATATTTATAGCTTAATTCGCATTGTTTTGATATCATTCTAACTCGGCTCTCTCCATCTCTGTTTATGCATATGGTGAACTGTTCATTGCTCATTGCTATTCTCAGTAATTGTTCTATTATGCGAGAGCGTTTTTAGTGCCACTTCTCCACTTGGCGTAATGGTGTAGGTTAATAAGTAGTGTATACATTTCATATTTTTAATTCTCAGGTTCTATCAATGTAAAGGGGGCAGCTTATTGCACCTTAAAACATCACAGCAAAAAGTCATTTAAATCCACTAACATTGTCTCATTAGAATATTGACATTTAACCATACATTTATGGTATATGTCACTTGTGCTGACATATTACACTGAACAGAAATATAAACGCAACATGTAAAGTGTTGGTCCCATGTTTCATGAGCTGAAATAATAGATCCCAGAAATGTTCCATACACACAAAAACCTAATTCTCTCAAAATGTGTGCACAAATTTGTTTACATCCCTGTTGGTGAGCATTTTCCTTTGCCAAGGTAATCCATCTATCTGACAGGTGTGGCATATCAAGAAGCTGATTAAACAGCATGATCATTACACAGGTGCACCTTGTGCTGGGGACAATAAAAGGCCACTCTAGAATGTGCAATTTTGTCACACAACACAATGCCACAGATGTCTCAAGTTTTGAGGGAGTGTGCAATTGGCATGTTGACTGCAGGAATGTCCACCAGAGTTGTTGCCAGAGAATTGAATGTTCATTTCTCTATCATAAACCACCTCCAACGTCGTTTTAGAGAATTTGGCAGTACGTCCAATTGTCCTCACAACCGCAGACCATATGTATGACATCAAATAAAATAAAATAAAATTAAATTGTATTTGTCACATACATGTGTTTAGCAGATGTTATAGCGGGTGTAGCGAAAAGCTTGTGCTTATAGCACCGACAGTACAGTAATATCTAACAAGTAATATCAAACAATTTTACAACATATACCTAATACACACAAAACTAGTAAGGAATGGAATTTAAGAAAATATACATACAGTGGGGAGAACAAGTATTTGATACACTGCTGATTTTGCAGGTTTTCCTACTTACAAAGCATGTAGAGGTCTGTAATTTTGATCATAGGTACACTTCAACTGTGAGAGACAAAATCCAGAAAATCACATTGTAAGATTTTTAAGTAATTCATTTGCATTTTATTGCAAGACATAAGTATTTGATCACCTACCAACCAGTAAGAATTCCGGCTCTCACAGACCTGTTCGTTTTTCTTTAAGAAGCCCTCCTGTTCTCCACTCATTACCTGTATTAACTGCACCTGTTTGAACTCGTTACCTGTATAAAAGACACCTGTCCACACACTCAATCAAACAGACTCCAACCTCTCGACAATGTCCAAGACCAGAGAGCTGTGTAAGGACATCAGGGATAAAAGGCTGGGATGGGCTGCAGGACAATAGGCAAGCAGCTTGGTGAGAAGGCAACAACTGTTGGCGCAATTTTTAGAAAATGGAAGAAGTTCAAGATGACGGTCAATCACCCTCGGTCTGGGGCTCCATGCAAGATCTCACCTCGTGGGGCATCAATGATCATGAGGAAGGTGAGGGATCAGCCCAGAACTACACGGCATGACCTGGTCAATGACCTGATGAGAGCTGGGACCACAGTCTCAAAGAAAACCATTAGTAACACACTACGCCGTCATGGATTAAAATCCTGCAGCGCATGCAAGGTCGCCCTGCTCAAGCCAGCGCATGTCCAGGCCCGTCTGAAGTTTGCCAATGACCATCTGGATGATCCAGAGGAGGAATGGGAGAAGGTCATGTGGTCTGATGAGACAAAATTATAGCTTTTTTGGTCTAAACTCCACTCGCCGTGTTTGGAGGAAGAAGAAGGATGAGTACAACCCCAAGAACACCATCCCAACCGTGAAGCATGGAGGAGGAAACATAATTCTTTGGGGATGCTTTTCTGCAAAGGGGACAGGACGACTGCACCGTATTGAGGGGAGGATGGATGGGGCCATGTATCGCGAGATCTTGGCCAACAACCTCCTTCCCTCAGTAAGAGCATTGAAGATGGGTCGTGACTGGGTCTTCCAGCATGACAACGACCCGAAACACACAGCCAGGGCAACTAAGGAGTGGCTCCGTAAGAAGCATCTCAAGGTCCTGGAGTGGCCTAGCCAATCTCCAGACCTGAACCCAATAGAAAATCTTTGGAGGGAGCTGAAAGTCCGTATTGCCCAGCGACAGCCCCGAAACCTGAAGGATCTGGAGAAGGTCTGTATGGAGGAGTGGGCCAAAATCCCTGCTGCAGTGTGTGCAAACCTGCTCAAGACTTACAGGAAACGTATTATCTCTGTAATTGCAAACATAGGTTTCTGTACCAAATATTAAGTTCTGCTTTTCTGATGTATCAAATACTTATGTCATGCAATAAAATGCAAATTAATTACTTAAAAATCATACAATGTGATCTTCTGGATTTTTGTTTTAGATTCAGTATCTCACAGTTGAAGTGTACCTATGATAAAAATTACAGACCTCTATATGCTTTGTAAGTAGGAAAACCTGCAAAATCGGCAGTGTATCAAATACTTGTTCTCCCCACTATATATGGACATCATGTGGGCGAGCGGTGTGCTGATGTCAACGTTGTGAACAGAGTGCCCCATGGTGGCGGTGGGGTTATGGTATGGGCAGGCATAAGCAACGGACAACGAACACAATTGCATTTTAACAATGGCAATTTGAATTCACAGAGATACCGTGACGAGATACTGAGGCCCATTGTCGTGTCATTCATCTGCCGCCATCACCTCATGTTTCAGCATGACAATGCACAGCCCCATGTCGCAAGGTTCTGTACACAATTCCTGAAAGCTGAAAATGTCACAGTTCTTCCATGGCCTGCATACTCACCAGACATGTCACCCATTGAGCATGTTTGGGATTCTCTGGATTGATCTGTATGACAGCGTGTTCCAGTTCCTGCCAATATCCAGCAACTTCGCACAGCCATTGAGGAGGAGTGGGACAACATTCCACAGTCCACAATCAACAGCCTCATCAACTCTATGCGAAGGAGATGTGTCACTCTGCATGAGGCAAATGGTGGTCACACCAGATACTGACTGGTTTTCTGATCCATCCCCTACCTTTTTTAAAACGTATCTACAGTATCTGTGACCAACATATGCATATCTGTATTCCCAGTCATGTGAAATCCATAGATTAGGGCCTAATTAATTAATTTAAATTGACTGATATAATATAATTAATATGCCATTTAGCAGACGCTTTTATCCAAAGCGACTTACAGTCATGCGTGCATACATTTTTGTGTATGGGTGGTCCCGGGGATCGAACCCACTACCTTGACGTTACATACGCCGTGCTCTACCAGCTGAGCTACAGAGGACCACTATGAACTGTAACTCAGTAAAATCGTTGAAATTGTTGCATGTTGCGTTTATATATTTGTTCAATATAGTTAGGTCACGTAATGCTGACATATTACTTATATGTCACTGTCAAAAAACATTCAAAATAATTACTGAAACACAAAAAGTGGTGCCTAAAACAAACATTGAGCCCACAAAACTCAAACAAGTCAAGACGGGCTCACATCACATGCTAGTCCTACACTAGAAACTTGTCTTTAATTCACAGTGAGTAGTACAGACCCATCTCTCAGTGGAGCTAACCCTACTGTTACTAAATGGCTCCAGACAGCCAAATTCATCACTGGCTCATCTGTGCTGTTTACAGGGTTTAATTGTTTGACAGTTCCTGTTTATGCTGTGTCACTTCCAATTGCAACTGGCCTCCGCTAACACAGCCAGCCTCCTTCAATCAATGGGCTGCATTTGGGATGTGCCAGGAGCAGCGCTGTACATGATCAAAAATGTCCGCCCAGTTTCCTGGCTGGACTGTGTAAGACCATTTAGGGTTTGGGACTGAGGTCACCAGCGGTGACAGTAGATGTAAAGATACCAGTGTGTCCCGTGCCATACTACCATACTGACGTGGACCAGGTGCATGTTGTCACAGTGACCATTTCATTGGTCTGGCAGTCAAAGGGAAGATTGAAGTCTATAGGCCTCGACATATAAAACCAATGGATACAAACTCATTATTATCTTGTGCTGTGATAAAACACCGATAACTTAACGTAAGAGAGATTTAAACTGAAAGGATGTGTAATCAGAAGCTGGAAGAGAGAAGAGAGAAGAGGGCATCCGCACCAGCGTACCTCTCAGCCAGTCGCTCCTCATTCCCCTCTACAGTCATTGTGTTAAGATGACCGATTAGCCAGCGCGTGATCCAGCTAATGGAAAGATAGTTATACAAGCTTGCACTTTGCATGCTGTAACTATTCAACCTTCAGCCACACTTCTTTCCGGTAACAGTGCAAGTGGTTACGGGTGGACAAAGAGAGAAAGAGAGGGCACGAGCACTTGCAAAGATGAAAGACAATACAATCAATATGATATATAACATAACAAATAATGCCCAGGGTATCTCATTAATCGTAACATAGCCCTTATTATGCAGGTTTCTCCAGCTGGGTCACTTTGCCTGCTTTATTGAAATTCAGCAAATAGGGGGAGGCGAGACACTGTTTAGTGTAAACCTTGGACTTCAGCAGTATGTATGTGGGTCGATGGGTCAACCCCAAAGTGGACTGAACGTGAGGTAGTTGTTTACACTTCAGTTTAGGGGATTCTTAGATGTTTGATGTACTATAGAAGGGGAGAGATATTCCAAAGTCATCAAAATATCGATCAGGATCCTTATGGCAGCACACGATAGATTACTCTCCTATATCTATTTCTAATTGTCTTTCTCTCACTGTGCTGGATGATACTTTACTAAGTGTTTATACTTGCATATTATACAAACAATTTATGAGGGGTTTCATGAGAAATGGCATGGTTTGTGGCGGTCATATATTTCCGCTTTCTAGGATGTATGGGAATGATTGTTGTGTGTTATTGTAGGCACGGGTTGACATTGGGCCCTCACTCACTCTTCCCTTCATGTGTGGGGAGAGAATGATGCCTCATTGCTGTGTGCCCTTGAAGGCAAGGTGTCTGTGCCTAGTATATCCATCACAATCAACGCCAGATCATTTATATTAAATGTTTTTTTTAAAGCTATGCCTTCGCGCCCCGTTGTACATGCCCGGGAGTCGAGGGTGAATTTAAACACTGCCATAAATAGCTTGGCTCTCTGTCCATCTAATTTACAGCCTCACTTCCTGTTAGAAGGAGAAAGGGAGAAGGTTTGGAGAAGGTTGAATAATGACCACAGAACCACCTGGGTTGTATTCATTAGGGACCAAAAATAAAAAAAACTGACTGAAACAGGGAGGGGCTACTTGAACAATAAGAAACTCTCGTTTGCATTGCAAACGTTTAAACGTGTTCCGTTGCATACCCTAATGAACACAACCCTGCTCCTTATTCTCAAGGTGGCATGGCTTCGAGCCATAAAGGTGAGCGAAATACATTAGAGGGATCTTTGGTTTACAAAGAGTGATATTGAACATTTACATAAATGCTGTCTGTTGATCTTTCCATTAATCTCGATGGCATTTTAGCACTGTAATTTATTTATATATTGCCAAATTTAATGTGGAATTAATTAGATGTAGGGTTATTAGCATGCAGCATAGGTGCAGCTGGTGAATTGGAGACTTGGATTACTGTTCCTTGGCTGCGCTTGAGGTCAACACCTAGCTTAATCCTCATTGAGGATAGCTAACAATGTGCTAACAATGTTGTCACAATGCTAAGGAAGAGGGTGGTGGGGATTTAGATAACCACTATGGACCTATGAATCGTAATTTGAGAAGAACACACATAATTTGGATTTACATGTAAAATCAAGCATGTGCGGAAAATTGGCTTTTGTACTTCTCTATTCGGATTTGGTCCAAATACAGTAATACTCTTGATGTAATTAACCTATGCTAGGAAGTCACCTCACTCCCTCAGATCTGATAGCATCATAAAACACAAATATTTGATCATGTTAGGCCAGATATACACCATGATGCAACACCACTGTAAAGCTAACTTTGCATGGTGAATCATTAAATTAACCTTGACATGCAGACTGATAAACAAGAATATGAGCAGCACTTTCTTAGATGAATAACTCGGAGGAAAGGGAGCTTTCTCTATTACATCCAGTGACATCACATGGTTGAATAATGGTGATTCATGCACATTCTGTTGTAATGTTCTTACTGCAATACATTAATCACAAAATCTCCACATTTATTGTGACTCGTTGCAGTATATGACATCAGTGTGGAATGCAGGCAGAGAGGAATAGGACCAGAGTGAGACAGTGATCAGTGTGTTCCAGATAATGCCCTCAAATGTACACTGAGTGTACAAAACACTCCCCTTTTGCCCCCAGAACAGCCTCAATTCGTCGGGGCATGGACTCTACAAGGCGCCGAAAGCGTTCCACAGGGATGATTGCCCATGTTGACTCCAAAGCTTCCCACAGTTGTGTCAAGTTGGCTGGATGTCCTTTGGGTGGTGGACCATTCTTGATATACATGGGAAACTGTTGAGGGTGAAAAACCTAGCAGTGTTGCAGTTCTTGGCACAAACTGGTGCGCCTGGAACCTACTACCATACCCCGTTCAAAGGCACTTACATCCTTTGTCATGCCCTTTCACCCTATGAATGGCACACATACACAATACATGTCTCAATTGTCTCAAGGCTTAGAAATCCTTCTTTAACCTGTCTCCTCCCCTTCATCTACACTTATTGAAGTGGATTTAGCAAGTGACATCAATAAGGAATCATAGCTTTCACCTGATTCACAACCATCTCTGCAGCAATCCACCAATCAGGCCTGTATGGTAGAGTGGCCAGACGGAAGCCACTCCTCAGTAAAAGGCACATGACAGCTCGCTTGGAGTTTGCCAAAAGGCACCTAAAGGACTCTCAGACCATGAGAAACAAGATTCTCTGGTCTGATGAAACCAAGATTGAACTCTTTTGCCTGAATGCTAAGCGTCACGTCTGGAGGAAACCTGGCACCATCCCTACGATGAAGCATGGTGGTAGCAGCATCATGCTGTGGGGATGTTTTTCAGTGGCAGGGACTGCAAGACTAGTCAGGATCGAGGGAAAGATGAACGGAGCAAAGTACAGCGAGATCCTTGATGAAAACCTGCTCCAGAGCGCTCAGGACCTCAGACTGGGCCAAAGGTTCACCTTCCAACAGGACAATGACCCTAAGCACACAGCCAAGACAACGCAGGAGTGGCTTCGAGACAAGTATCTGAATGTCCTTGAGTGGCCCAGCCAGAGCCCGGACTTGAACCCGATCGAACATCTCTGGAGAGACCTGAATATAGCTGTGCAGCGACGCTCCCCATCCAACCTGACAGAGCTTGAGAGGATCTGCAGAGAAGAATGGGAGAAACTCCCCAAATACAGGTGTGCCAAGCTTGTAGCGTCATACCCAAGAAGACTCGATGCTGTAATCTCTGCCAAAGGTGCTTCAACAAAGTACTGATTAAAGGGTATGTAAATTTAATATTTCGGTTTTTATTGTTTTTATACATTTGCAAAAATGTCTAACAACCTGTTTTTGCTTTGTCATTATGGGGTATCACATGTAGATTGATCAGGGGGGGGGAAATCAATTCAATCCATTTTAGAATAAGGCTGTAACGTAACAAAATGTGAAAAAAGTCAAGGGGTCTGAATACTTTCCGAATGCACTGTACCTCGCCTTTCACATGCAGGATTGCCACTGACTGCATAAATAGGTGAGCAAGATGTGCTTCATTAATATGGCTCTCGCATTTTGCTTTTGCATAGGTGATTCGGTGGATGTTGGTTTTATCATGGGATTTGCTGCTTGAGCTAGCAAATAGGCAAGTGCGATAGATTGCATCAGAATGCGGTATAATTGATTGCGATCTTTGTTTTTTATCTAGTCTTGGTTATGGAGTCAGCCACGTTGGATGGATTAGGAAGGCCTCTACCAGATGACCCCTGAACAATATAGATATTTCACAGAAGATTAATACACAGCTGATTAGGACTCAATTCAACAGTCAATGAAGAGATGTGAGGGCGCATGTTAAGAAACCTGCCAAAAATAGGAGGACTGGGGGGTATAGCTGTAGGGGCTCTCACACACACACATACACACACTCTCACACACACACAAATACAATTTGAATCTGGGTGCACCACACCATACCAATTCACGGGAACATTAAAATGGTTGAATGAAGATGGATAGGATATCCAGGAATGTAATCTGCCTACTGTTGGCCATTGCTGGCCTCATCCTGGGCTCCTTGCACGCTGTCTGTCATTTACGCACCCAGCCAGCCAGCCAGTCAGCCAGCCACCGGTGCTGAATATGATGGGCCGTCCATGCCTATGTGCCCTTGATTCCCCCACAAAGGGAAATTATCTAGGATGTAGAGTAGGAGCCCAGACATTCATGGTCATACCTTTGCAGATGTCCAAAGTCAAAGTCTTTGGAGTTTGGCCTTTCCCCATCCCACCGGTCTAATCAATATGTCATAGAGCAACACATCAACGTGCAATACTCAGGACACGCCTCCTAATAACATATTTGCAGCCATAAATGTAAGGATTAACGATAACAAATGACGTGGCCAGACTAGGTACGCCACAGCGCTTCTCTCAATGCATGAAATTTCAGGCTAGGCGCCGCTTGTCGTCGGGTTCATTACCTCAGCAGTGTTAGGCATGGGGAATTCAATCATATGCACCCAAAATGGCCCCGTAATGAAAACATATGTTACACTCCCATTAATCAATACAGTCAGCAACTTCTTCTGAAATCTAAATGTGATAAACAGCCCGGGAGATTTCATTACTGATTTGTCACACCCAGCCTCACACCAAAGGAAGTAAAGAAACAGAGAGGTAAATAAATAAATGAATTGGTATACTGTATATCGTTTCTGATTGTTTTCACTTTACGTCACATGATATATCTTCTCTTCAAATATGTATTATTTCAGAGGTTTTTAGTATAATTTGAATAACATGAGCACTGCTTGAGGCAATATCTTTTGTTATTTAGTGTACATAAAAATTAAGAAAAATTCTAATTGAAAGTATTATATGAAGGTAGGTCACTGCTTGCCCATAAATATTGACCAGAAAATGTGTAGGTAGTAAAGTGCAACGTTTTTGTAAACAGCTGAAATTTGAAAAAGACTATACGAGATCCTAACAGTTTTCCAAAACACATGTAAACCTGATACCACACCGACTACCCTGGTTCATCAAAGATTTGTGCCCTTAATAATAAAGTGGAAATGTCAATTATACGCCAGGATTAGATTTGGGGATTAGACTTTAAACGTAATTTTCGATTGAGCCGGCATATGCAGCATTTACCGTGAATGCAGTCTCCGCTTTCGCGGGAACATTGCCTTTAAATTTCAATCACGATGTAACGCTGAACTTCCGTGATAAGGTTTGAATAGAGCCCTTAATATCAGTGAATATGTAAACTACCGTTCAAAAGTTTTAGAACACCTACTCATTCAAGGGATTTTCTTAATTTTTACTATTTTCTACATTGTAAAATAATAGCGAAGACATCAAAACTATGAAATAACACCTATGGAATCATGTAGTAACCAAACAGGTCATCTGATGCAGCACTCCATCACTATCCTTCGTAAAATAGCCCTTACACAGCCTGGAGGTATGTTAGGTCATTGTCCTGTTGAAAAACAAATGATAGTCCCACTTAGCCCAAACCAGATGGGATGGCGTATCGCTGCAGAATGCTGTGGTAGCCGTGCTGGTTAAGTGTGGAAATACACATGCGGAGATCATCCATTCACCCACACCGCGTCTCACAAAGACACGGCGGTTGGAACCAAAAATCTCAAATTTGGACTCCAGACCACAGGACACATTTCCACCGGTCTAATGTCCATTGCTCGTGTTTCTTGGCCCAAGCAAGTCTCTTCTTCTTATTGGTGTCCTTTAGTAGTGGTTTCTTTGCAGCAATCCGACCATGAAAGTCTGATTCACACTGTCTCCTCTGAACAGTTGAGGTTGAGATGTGTCTGTTACTTGAACTCTGTGAAGTATTTATTTGGGCTGCAATTTCTGAGGCTGGTAACTTCTCCTCTGCAGGTAACTCTGGGTCTTCCATTCCTGTGGCAGTTCTCATGAGAGCCAGTTTCATCATAGCGCTTGATGGTTTTTGCGACTGCACTTGAAAAAACGTTCAAAGTTCTTGAAATGTTCCGTATTGACTGACCTTCATGTCTTAAAGTAATGACGGACTGTCATTTCTCTTTGCTTATTTGAACTGTTCTTGCCATAATATTGACTTGGTATTTTACCAAATAGGGCTATCTTCTGTATACCACCCCTACCTTGTCACAACACAACTGATTGGCTCAAACGCATTAAGAAGGAAAGAAATTCCACAAATTAACTTTTAAGAAGGCACGCCTGTTAATTGAAATGCATTCCAGGTGACTACCTCATGAAGCTGGTTGAGAGAATGCCAAGAGTGTGCAAAGCTGTCATCAAGGCAAAGGGTGGCTACTTTGAAGAATCTCAAATATAAAATATTTTTGCATTGATGCAACATCTATCCATCTGACGATCTGTTTTTCTTCCTCTGACAACTTTGTCACATTTGTGACCAAGAAGGTTCTGGATGAGCAGCAGCAGTTCGCTTTAACTGTGAAGTCATCAAGCTGGGTATTATCAGTGTTATCTGTTGAATCATTCACAGCTGATGAAATGCATGGTGCATTCTGAATGGCCTCATTAAGTTGTGAAGTCAAATCTTCAGCTAATATTTCAGTTCTCCTTATTGCTGTGGAATCTGACAGTGGGATCTGTTTGATATTTTCCCTTCCAGCAAGGTGTCAGCAACTCCACTCATTCTTTTACCATCTCAACGTCAGAAAAAGTTTGTTTTCCCAAAACCCAAGCTATCTTCAGTGAACACTCCATTGCATGTTGTTGACAAGGACTTTCGAGGACCTCTCATATTGGGATTTCAGTTGGTTAATCTTGTTTGTTCTCCCCTCTGTGTTCAGGGGAAACGTCTGATCCAAATTACTATGAATGGCGTCATAATGGCGCTTAACATTGCCACTTTTCATGAGGAATACGGACTCGCTGCATATCAGGCACATTTATTTTGTGCTGGTTCAGGGGAGAATGAATGCATACTTTTCTGTCCACTCGTCTTTGAATATAGGGTTTTCGTCGTGAACTTTTCTTTTTTTGAACAAGCAATATTAAATACTGGTAACTAAACTCCTTCTATCTGTGATATTAACAGTTGAACCGCGGTGAAATCTTTCTGGGGGGGGGGGGGGGGGTTTCTGCATGCTTGTCTCGAGGTTCCGTGGATGATATTTGCATTGATGTGATTGGGTAAGACGCTGCCTCTTGTATTTGCATATAACCACACAATTTATTTAGACGGGGCACTAATAGATGTGGGGGTTGCTTCGAGAAAGAGAGAAAGAGAGAATGCTGAGTTAGAGAGGCCGCGGCTGTCTAAAAATGATTGGTTGACTTTGATAGAACTAAATGCGATGTTGTTCAGTCCACATTGACCCTTCTCTGGGTCTGGACCCGGACTGCGGTCCACCAGTTGAGTTTGGCTGCTGTAGGGCTGTAGCAGCTAACACATGCAGATGAGAAATGCAGCAATGTTGAAGATGGTGAAGATGACCCAGGGGAAGATGAGAGGGGGGATTAGGTAGAAAATGGCAGGAGGATTTATATCCAGAATCCTCAGCCGTGTCAGGCCTGCAGCTGGAAAGCACTTAACCAAACAAGGGGCCTGAACTGGAGGGGCCTCTCTGGGATTGACTCTACATATCCATGGGCCCCGCACTGACTGACTGCACCACGGCCTTTTCATTAGTCTAAATACGACGTCCCTCGGCCTAGTACTGAAACTAGATCACTTCCCAACTCACCTGACCTCTGAGGAGAGTTTAAAGAAGTAAAACCAGCAGAGATGTGGTGTGTGTGTTTTCTCCCCGTACCTACCGCTGTGCTAGTTTTCCTGCCTCTAGGCTACTCTCCACTGAGGCCTATACCTGAGTACGGTAGCAACCTACAGTATCTGTCTCAGTGGTGCTATGGACTGTACACATGAATAATATTGGGGAGTTGCTTAGCATTCTGATGACTTGGTTGGTGACAGGCTCCTTGGCACAGACTCTGGCATTTCTCAATGCCTCCAAGCTTAGTAAATGTCACTGCTAAGACCTATGTAATAGTACACTTTGTGCAGCTGATTTTGATAATGAGTCATATGGCAACGTCCCATTAGATATCCAAACAAACAAATTAGCAATCTAACACCAATTGAGCCGTTAAAACCCCCTAAGGTCTAAGGGCCCGGGGCTGGGTTTCTACTAAGCTAGTCTCGCGTTACCATACCTCCAAAATCACGTCGTTGTCACGCCTCCCTTGGAGGTCTGGAGAATTTTGTATTGCAAGAATGCTGGGAGCAAGATTTTGATTGGATGTTCCATTTCAAGAACCCTCCCCCAACATGCCCGTAGAAGGGGTGCTGTGTGTTATGTGCGTCACCGTTTTCCGTCCGAGTAGTTGTTACCTATGCTAGTTTCAAGTGATTGTTTTCAAGTTATCAAGTGTGGCCGACAGTCTGCATTTTATATTTATCGAAATTGAAAGTGGATTACGCTGGTAATGTCAAAAGTCACAACATGTTCTAAACCGCTTTGGTGACAAACAAACTTTTTTCCACATGGCTGCGCTTTGCTACCGCCAAAAATATCGTGAAGATTGCACATTATTTTGTTTTTGTAAGGACCCAAAAAAACAAAGGCAGTGGGAGAACCTATTCATGTAAGTAAATACATGTTTTAAATGTTAAAAAAAAAAAATATATATATATATATATATATATATATATATATTATTAGCTAGCTAGCTAGCTGGCTACAGTAGGCCACTTTTTAGGCTAACTCAACTGAGCTGCTAGCTAGCTAGCTAGGTAACTTTACACACTGTTTAGCTAAGTGAATTCAATGTCATCCGCATGCTAGCTATCTTGATGTAATCATTGAAAATGAAAAACACAGTCTCCAAATGCATTTGTAGATGACAGCCATGGAAGAGGGTGAAATTGCAGCTCCAGCTGTCAGTAAAGGGAGAGCGTAGGCTACACTGTGGGAGGACATTATGAAAAGATTATCCAGTTCAAGTCCCTAGAGGGGAATACTTTGAGGACAGAGAGATAATAGCAACATAATATTTAGTGCTGTCTAATTTGAATATAATGAAGCCTGTTTCTTTGTGATGTTTTCTGTCCTCAGATATGGAAAGCTGTGATTGCCTGTTTGCAAATGAAGAGAGAGTTCCCTATGAATGTTGCAAGAGACTAAGGGTATATCCTATATTCCATGGGTTATATGTGTCGGCCTACCTATGTTAGCAAATGATGTATACAAAAATACAATTAAACATAACACACAATGTATAAACCTATTGCAATTGGAGCAAGTCAACCATGCTGTAGGTCTGCTGGGTGTGCAGGGTTATGTTTGAGCTCAGCAATACCACACCTGATCAAATCTAATGAGTTGATAATCAATGCAGACACAGGAGGTGGATAGTACGATTCTCAGAGTTATTACAGTACAAGGGGCAGGCAATCGGTAGGTCAAGGCAGGCAAAGAGTCGTAATCCAAATCAGAGTCAGGCAGGTACAGGACGGCAGGCAGGATCAGGACAGGCAGAAAGGTCAGAACTGGGAAGACTAGAAAAGCAAAAACTTCAGCACGGGAACACACTGGTAGGACTTGATGGGACAAGACGAACTGGCAACAGACAAACAGAAAACGCAGGTATAAATACACATGAGATAATGGGAGACACCTGGTGGGGGTTGGAGACAATCACAAGACAGGTGAAACAGATCAGGGTGTGACACAACTCAATGATCTATTGTTGTTTAGACTAAGATGTCTGTCTAATCTTTACATACGAGTTATCTTATTTGTACATTCTGAAGTGATGAAGTGTTGATTATTTGAAGTGAAGTGTTTAAACCTGTTTTAATTGTTAAACTATTATTCAAAATGAACTACACTGTAAAAAGTGATTTTTTGGATTCGTTTTATTTTGCATTTTGCACTAGTGGTTTCAACCTATTTCTTGTGGATTCGCTTAATCAAAAAAACGTAATTCCTCCCTCAACCTATTATTCATGATTCAATGAAAGCATACAAATTGGGTTTATGTCATCATGCTTGCAAATACATATCAATGACATTATGACACCAGATCGACATCATGACGTCATAGACCACATTCTGAAGTCAACGCAAGGTAAGTTGAGACACAAAATCATATTTTTGCTAAAATAGTATTTTTTCACGTAAGCGGAATGTAAGATGTTGGTATGTTCGATCATTTAAAGCTGCGTTGTAAGTATTGTAAAATGTTTTGCGGCTGCATAACGTTAGCTAGCATTGCTGGTTTTGATGTCAGTCCATTATGGTATTGGTAGCTAATGTTAGCTAGCTAGGCAACATCGTCATCCAAAGTCAATGTATTTCTCCAGGTTCTTTTGTAAAAGAAAAATCACATTTTTTTGCGGCCGCATGATGTGGTACGATTCGTTTGATACGTGTCCATCTATGAATTGTGCCTAGCTAGAGCTTTTCTAGCTAGCTAGTTCAAGGCTAACTTTACTTCGATTGCAAGGTTGCTACTAACGTGAGCTAGCAGCTACCTAGTAGGGCTTGTTAGCTAGCTAGCTAGTATCTAAGTTCACAATACATGTAGCTATCATGTTTACTTTGATACCTATGTTGCTAGCTATCTAACTCCAACTCTTCACCTTCACCTCCACAACTGGGGTGGGTATCGTAGCTAGCTAGTTAGCTGGCATTGCACGTGGTTTGTTGGTTGTTGATATTATTAGCTAGCTAACCAACCACGTGCAATGCCACAGAGCATTCAAGCGGGATAGCACAACTTCAACATCAACCACATCCAACGTTAGTTAGCTAGCAAGCTTTTTTAAAATGTGTTGATCACATCTGAGCATCATAGAGACTTTTCTGTTCTTCATAGAGTACTTTGCATTTTCTCCCCAGGATTGAATTCACCCAACACCTGTTGGAAGGTTGGACCTGTTCCTTTCACTGCTGTTGGTAAGTCATTCTAATATATTATACAATGGGTGGGTCTAATCCTGAATGCTGATTGGTTAAAACCGCATTCCAGCCGGTGTCTATTCCACAAGTTGCCACCGGCTAAATCTATGACGTTAAAATGCCTATTTACTCTGTTCCATCTGACTGCGCAATCCACTGTCTCATCAGCCCAGCCAGGCAACTTATAAACTTCATCTCCACTATAAAAAGCATCTAGACATTATCTCAAATTTCTTTTAGTCTAACATTTCGTTTTCAACAGTGGAGATTTGTATAATTCGATCTTCTGCTGTCCCATAGTAATAAACGTGTCGGGAGTCGGGACGAGACAGACAGGCAGGGAGCGTTTCTCAGCCAGTCAAAATCATGAATCAGCTGGCATAATTTTTATGGATATATATACAAAAAAATGTCAATTGAAAAAAGGTAAAACGAAATGCAGCTAATTTGCAGTCTTTCCAGCTTCAGTTTGAAGTGATTGTGTTACTGTAGCTGTGTTGTTAGCTAGCTCCTCTGAACAACAGTGTCCTGACAATTGAGCACATTTTCTATACCAGGCGAAATCCAAATACTACTTTGCTGTTATTCTGGCAGCACTTTTTGACGTGACTGTAAGTTAGCTGTAGTTGGCTAGCTAGCAAGGAAGGGATAAGAACGTTGCCAGCCAGTATGGCAATGGAACATTTAGAACGAACTGGTCGCGTCCATAGATACAGAACAAAAAGACAGAACGACTGGGTCGCGTCTCTAGCAACCCTAGATTTGTGTCAAGACTATATCTTGTGGAAGGATGAAATAGTATAAATAAATTAATCAAATAAGATCTATCAATTTAGCATTAAACTCATAATGTAGGGCTTAATTGATTATTGAAGTGAAAATGCCAGAGAAGCCGGTGTTTGGAGGATATATCGACTTCGTCTCGGGCCTAACAACACCCGTGCCAATATATCCTCCAAACACCGGCTTCTCGGGCATTATCACTTAAATAATCAATGATGCCCTACATTATGAGTTTAATGCTAAATTGATAGATTAACAAACAAAGAATGACTAATTGTGTCTGTTTCTGCTCTCTCTGTGTGCCCCTTTTTATATCAAAATAGCTAGAGGCCGCAAGATTAAGGTCGTCTTCGGGGAGAACAACACTGAAGAACGGACCTTCCAGAATGGCAAACAGGAAATGATGGATGACCTACTCAAAACGATCAAAAGTGCCTTTCATTTTGACAACGACTACTTCAATCTGACTACTTACTACCTTTGGGCACAGTGAAGGTGATCCAGCAGCACACCAACTCACCATTGATCAGTACCCCTATTGAGACTGCGTCTCACTCAGCCTCACACGGCTCTGACGACTGCATTTCCGTAGCATTGGATGACATGCTGATCCTCTCGTCCTCCGAGTCTGTGTCGTCCCGAATAGAACAATGGCCAAAGGACTTTCCGATTCCACGCTTCTCATATGACTGTGAGATCCAACTTGAGAGGGCAAATGCTGAATATCAGGTTAGCCAAACAATGCCGACTGTCAGCTCCAAGCTGAAATCCGATATACTGGATAAACTAGCAGAGGAAATCTTCAAATACAAGGCCTACGCAGAAGAAATAGACTTCTGCGCGGTTTCAGAGGCCTTAATCAAGAAGCACCCCTGCTTGAAAAAACCCAGATCGTTCAATGGCTGCTATGGTTGGAAACAAAGACTTAAGCACAAAATGGGAAACTACAGGACACAGCTCAAATTATACGGGTGTCTTGAGCTCTCAGTTCAATCACAGAAATCCAAAGCGACTGCAGATGCTTTCCCTGCAAAAAAGGTTAAGAAGCCAAAACTTGCTGAGGCTAACTACTACCCCATCCATCCCTACAGGTCAGTCTCCCAAAAGCCTTGAAAAAGAGAGGCTTGAACTTCTGAAAGAGGTTAGGAAAAGGAATAATGAGAAGGCTGTCAGGGACAAAATGGCTCAGACCTTCGCTTACAGACGACAGGAGGTGGTGAGCAAGCAACCCAGGATTGAAGACGTTAAGACAAGATGGCCTGCGCTGTTCCAAGAGAAAGAGGTAGGCCTATGTGTAAAATAATGGAAATGAGAGGATGTATGAGCTGAAGTGATTGGTTGTACTTACAGTGGGCGGTTATGCATTTGTCTCAATGTGGAAAGGTTGAGAGGAAGTAGATGTTGGGGATTTTTGATCGTTTGTCTTTGACCAGACTGAGGACATTCACGTTAAAAGAGAGTGTATCCTGAAGACGAAAAGGACTTGATCAGGGAGTAAGGTTGGTAAGGTTCAACATTCATTAATTTATGTCAGCATATCTTGTCTTGATACTAGATTTCTTTAAAGGACAGATAAAGCTGAGTGAACAGTGCCTTACGTTTTAACTAATTATTGTCTTTGTATTTTTGTTATCTTGTCTTTTGTAGGACAGCCAGGCTGGCGAGGCTGTGAAGGACCTGGAGCAGCTCACTATGGCAGTGTTTGTCATTCGGAAGGAAGGAGACGGACCCCAGCATCCTCCAGAGGACATTGGTGTAGTCATTGAAGGTATGGAGGTAGTGAATGAACGGACGTCAGTGGCATCTGCTTGTGCCATATTTCGGCTTGGCACCTAAAACCCTCACAAACTTTTACAGATGCACAATTGAGAGCATCCTGTCGGGCTGTATCACCGCCTGGTACGGCAACTACACCACCCGCAACCGCAGGGCTCTCCAGAGGGTGGTGCGGTCTGCCGAATGCATTACTGGGGGCCAACTACCCGCCCTCCAAGACACATACAGCACCCGATGTCACAGGAAGGCCAAAAAGATAATTAAGGATATCAACCACCCGAGCCACTGCCTGTTCACCCCGCTATCATCCAGAAAGCGAGGTTAGTGCAGGTGCATCAAAGCTGGGACCGAGAGAATGAAGAACAGCTTCTATCTCAAGGCCATCCGACTGTTAAATAGCCATCACTAGCACATTAGAGGCTGCTGCTGCTTATTGAAATCACTGGCCACTTTAAGAAATGGAACACTGGTCACTTTAATCATGTTTACATATCTTGCACTACTCATCTCATATGTATATACTGCATTCTATTCTATAATATTCTACTGTATCTTAGTCCATGCCGCTCTGTCATTGCTTGTCCATATATGTATATTTTCTTAAATTCCGTTCCTTACACGTTTTGTGTGTATTGGGTATATGTTGTGAAATTGTTAGATATTACTTGTTAGATATTACTGCATTGTCGGAGCTAGAAGCACAAGCATTTCGCTACACCCGCTATAACGTCTGTTAAACACATGTATGTGACAAATAACATTTGATTTGATTTGATTTTATATATGCACTTGACTTGAGCTACCCAAAGACACTCTGTTTCACTTTTGAAGTGTTCCAGAAAATACTAATGCAGCTTGATCAACACAAGATGTCTCCCAAAGTACAACATATGTGTTGCAAACTACAAAGCACACAGTAAGAAAAACCATGGTGTTGGTTTCTTCTGATGGGTCCAATTATGTAGTAATTTTGGTTTTAGGATTTTAGGATTTTCAGCTCCTCACTGAGTGTGTGTAAGGTAGCTCCTACAAATAAAAATGAACCCTTATAGACCCCAACTGTTGAACATTCAATAGAATGTAGCGCTTTGTAGCTATACATGTTTAAAGTGATTAGAGATCAGATAACTCAGGCTGGCTTTGCAAAGTACAGAGAGATCCTTGAAGAAAACCTGCTCCAGAGCGCTCAGGACCTCAGACTGGGGCGAAGGTTCACCTTCCAACAGGACAACGACCCTAAGCACATAGCCAAGTCAACACAGGAGTGGCTTCGGGACAAGTCTCTGAATGTCCTTGAGTGGCCCAGCCAGAGCCCGGACTTGAACCCGATCTAACATTTCTGGAGAGACCTGAAAATAGCTGTGCAGCAACGCTCCCCATCCAACCTGACAGATCTTGAGAGGATCTGCAGAGAAGAATGGGAGAAACTCCCCAAATACAGGTGTGCCAAGCTTGTAGCGTCATACCCAAGAAGACTCGAGGCTGTAATCACTGCTAAAGGTGCTTCAACAAAGTACTCAGTATAGGATCTGAATACTTATGTAAGTGTGATACTTCAAATTTTATTTATTTATAAATTTGCAAACATTATGTCATTATGGGGTATTGTATGTAGATTGATGAGGGGGAAAAAAACAATTTAATCCATTTTAGAATAAGGCTGTAACGTAACAATATGTGGAAAAGGTGAAGTGGTCTGAATACTTTCTGAATGCACTACATAAAGCATAGGGGATGATTTGATTGGGCCTCTGTCTGTCCAAACTCTCTTCCCTCATCCTCTCATCCCTCCCGCTTTGCCTCCGCTCTCGTAACCCACTACACTGTAGAGTTTTGTGTTGAGGTTTTGTTGGACATGCAGATTGTGTTGCTGTACATGCAAGTTATTGTTGTACATGCGGGTTATATTGTTCAACATGCAGGTTGTGTCCAATAAATGTGTAATTGTGAAAGAAATGTTAAGTTTTGAGTCATACTTTGATGTTTTTGAACCAACCTAATATTTTCATTTGCAGGAATTTCATTCAATTAGATGTTACCAGTTAACTCAGTTAAGTTACTCCAATCAAATAATTTGCTTTTCTTGAAGCCTAATTATGAGATTGTATTTGCATAGTATTTTAGTTTTCAGTAAAACAAATAAACAAGTTTGAAAAATAAGAACAATTTGGTTTAACTGAGGCAAATTATTGATTTAAGTGTCATTGACCTAATAATGAAATTGAATTGAAAGTATTTATTTGCTTGTTACCAGTTGACGTAATTCAATTAAGTTGATCCAACAAATCACTTTGTAGTGAATGTCAATGTTTGTCACGCCCTGACGTAGAGTTGGCTAGTTGGTGAGTCAGGGTGTGAATATTATGTGTGGGAATTTCTATGTGGACATTCTAGTATTTTTTATTTCTATGTTTGGCCGGGTGTGGTTCCCAATCAGAGGCAGCTGTCGCTCGTTGTCTCTGATTGGGGATCATACATAGGCAGCCAGTTTTCCTGCCTGGGTTGTGGGATCTTGTTTGTGTTTCCTGTTAGGCTGGTATGTGTATAGCCCTTTGGACTTCACGGTACAGTGTTGTTTTGTTGAATGTTTATTTGATTTAATAACATGTACGCTTTTCACGCTGCACCTTGGTCCGACCCGTCTCTCAATGTTTGTGACAGAAGATCCCACCAAAAATGGACCAAGCAGCGTGCCCAGGAGCAGCAGACACCCTGGACACAGGTGGGGAAGTCATTTTGGACTTGGGAGGAGATATTGGCAGGTAAAGGACCCTGGGCGAAGGAGGAGGCCCAGGCAGGAGAGGATCAACGGTGCCGGCCGACGAGGAAGCCAGAGAAGCAGCCCCAATAATATTTTTTTGGGGGGGCTCACAGGGTGGACGACGAGGCAGCAGGAGGCCGGGAAAGGGCTGACTAGAGAGGTGGAGGCCGCTATTCTAGAGGTCCTCCAAGACCTGCGGATCGAGAGTCTGAGAGAGGAGGCCACCACGTTACGGGGCTGTTAGATCAGTGGGAGCAGGAGGTATCCGTTCAGAGGGAGGCGCTACAGGAGGCTCAAAGGGAGAAGGAAGTAGTGGAGGCAAGGAGAGAGGAGCTGGTCAGGCAGCAGAAGGAGCGTGTGTTCATAGAGGAACCTAAGTATGCAGAGATACGCACTGTGTCATCAGTGCGCATGCACAGCCCAGTGCGTCCTGTGCCAGCGCCCCGCACGTGTCGTGTGAGAGTGGGCATCCAGCCAGGACGGGTTGGGCCAGCTGTACACTCCAGACCTCCA
The DNA here is from genome assembly GCF_964263955.1 of Coregonus lavaretus. Classification (NCBI taxonomy): domain Eukaryota; kingdom Metazoa; phylum Chordata; class Actinopteri; order Salmoniformes; family Salmonidae; genus Coregonus; species Coregonus lavaretus. The sequence continues at coordinate 33,146 of NW_028164320.1, read as the reverse complement.
GTACGCTTCCACGGTCCAGTATATCCTGCTCCGGTTCTACGCACTGTGTCACCAGTGCGCCTCACCAGCCCGGTAAGCCCCGTACCTGCTCCCCGCACCAAACCAGTGGTGCGTGTATCCAGTCCAGTTCGGCCCGTACCTGCTCCCCGCACCAAGTCAGTGGTGCGTGTTCCCAGTCCGGCACGGCCCGTGCCTGCTCCCCGCACCAAACCAGTGGTGCGTGTCTCCAGTCCGGCACGGCCCGTGCCTGCTCCCCGCACCAAACCAGTGTTGCGTGTTCCCAGTCCGGTACGGCCCGTGCCAGCTCCTCGCACCAAACCAGTGGTGCCTGTCGCCAGCCCGGCCCGGCCCGTTCCTGCTCCAGAGATGGGGTGGGATACGGCTCCGGAAGTTTGCTCCACTCTGGAGCCAGAGCAAGCCGCTCCACCGGTACCTGATCCAGCTCCGGTCGGTTGCTCCACTCCGGAGCCAGAGCAATCCGCTCCACCGGTGCCTGATCCAGCTCCGGTCAGCGTCTCCACTCTGGAGCCAGAGCATTCCGCTCCACCGGTGCCCAGTCCAGCTCCGGTCAGCGGCTCCACTCCGGAGTCAGAGCAGTCCGCTCCACCGGGGTCTAGTTCAGTTCTGGTCAGCGGCTCCAATCCGTGGGGGGATTGCCGATCCAGGCCTAGACGTCAGCCCCTCTCCAGGTTCGGGGTCTCCCACACCAGGGTCCAGACAGGGCTTGGTGCATCGTGGCGGGATTGCCGATCCAGGCCTAGACGGCAGCCCCTCTCCAGGTTCGGGGTCTCCCACATCAGAGTCCAGACAGGGCTTGGTGCATCGCGGGAGGATTGCCGATCCAGGCCCAGACGTCAGCCCCTCTCCAGGTTGGGGGTCTCCCACACCAGGGTCCAGACAGGGCTTGGTGCATCGCGGGAGGAAGGAGAGGGGAAGCATCGCGAGGCTGAAAGACCACCCAGACCCTCCCCTAATGAGTCAGGTTGGTGCGGCCGGAGTACGCACCTTTGGGGGGGGGGGGGGGGGGGTACTGTCACGCCCTGACATAGAGTTGGCTAGTTGGTGAGTCAGGGTGTGAATATTATGTGTGGGAATTTCTAGTATTTGTATTTCTATGTTTGGCCGGGTGTGGTTCCCAATCAGAGGCAGCTGTCGCTCGTTGTCTCTGATTGGGGATCATACATAGGCAGCCAGTTTTCCTGCCTGGGTTGTGGGATCTTGTTTGTGTTTCCTGTTAGGCTGGTATGTGTATAGCCCTTTGGACTTCAAGTTATGTTGTTTTCTTGTTTTGTTGAATGTTTATTTGATTTAATAAACATGTATGCTTTTCACGCTGCACCTTGGTCCGACCCGTCTCTCAACGTTCGTGACAATGTTGATTAAATCACATATCACAATCCTGCAATATAGAGGGAAAGTGGGTCTGTCTCTAATGTGTCTGTGTTGTATTCTCAAATTAACATATATTTTTTGTCTACTTGTAAGATCTCCAAACTGTTTTATTTGATTGTCACTCTCTCTTAGTAAATCAGCTCTGTGAATCAAGTTTGCAGCTTATCATATAGCATGCACCGCCAATACAGCCATAGGCCTACAGTATGATGGCATTACTGGCCTTAAGGGCATGTGTCATCTGAAGCAGAGAATAGCTAAACTCACACATTGTTTACATGATGAGCTATATGTTCTTAATTTAAAATGATACCAGTAACGGTAGCTAACTCAGTTCCGTACATATGTGGGCAACCGCAGCATTCAAATGAGGCTGCAATGAAAACTAATGGGACTGTAGCGACTGTGTTGGCATCAAAATCCGGGGTGTGAACTAAGTTTCGATTCAGCGTTGATTGACATGGTAATGGTCCAATAGTATTGGAGAAAAGTTGAAGAAACTGACCCCGCTGACTCTGTACGATGTACAAAAGTGCGTTAGCTACCGTTAGACAATGTATGAGGACAATCATATACCAGAATTCTGTACATGCCTTTTATGTGCTGACATATACAATTGTTTAGTGCAAATCTAACCCTTGTAATTTAGGTACAGTATGAAAATAAGGAGATGACAATTAAGCTACAGGAGATGAGCATTACAGGTAACATTTTATGAGGTTAATTTTATTTCCTTCCTTTTAGCAATATTCCTAGCAAAGTTATTGCAGTTGTTCCCATAGATAGACAGTACATGGTTCCTTTATGTATCACTGACCCTGGATAAGCTAGCGACTAGGCTAACAAGGTTCACTTTTTAGGTTAATAATATACTGTTTTTACTAACATTTTGTTGGCTTTATAATTGTGAGAGAAATTGAACTAGCTAGTAGCTACATAGTTGGTTGTACCTAGGTAGTTTACAAGGTTACCTGACTTTTCTCAAAATGAACCTCATTGTGGATAGCTACTTCTTGTCCCTCATGCTAGCCTTTACAGCAATATCTCACTTCAGAAACTTCAAAATTAAAAAATATTGATATGGCCAGCATTGTAGACCATTTCCCCCTCTTGCTGCACCTTTATCTCAAAATAACAGAGAAATGCTGTGAAAACCAGCGTGCTGCAAATGCTCTAAAATATTTTGTCACCATAGCTTGTCTTGATATTGCCATCTCTTCAATCTAAGCCAACAGGAAAGTGCGTGCCCTCAGGCCTGGAGGGAAAGTTGGTTGCAATTTCAATTTAATCCTCCAGAAACGACAGAACAAATAATGCAACAAATATTGTGGTTAAACTCAAATATACTAATTGACAAAAAAACTTTTTTTGGGGACAAAATTTAAAAAAAAGGTATAATCTTCGTAAATGATATCATCGGTAGGACTGGAAATGTCTGCTCTACCCAAAATTACAATTACAACCAAATAATTGCAGCCTTACCGCAAAAATGGAAGAGGAAAGTGGAAGGGGGAGAAAGTAAGGAACTTGTCTGTCGGCCTTGCATTAAAGAACATAATTGGTTAAGGAAAACTGTGATAAACAAAAAAGTATATCAGTTTCATTTAAGGACCAAAGGATTGACAGCCGTCCCATATAGATTGCAAAATAGTTGGGAAGAGATTTTTGACGTACCGATCCCATGGCATAGTGTTTATGAACTGATACGCAAAACGACACCGGATTCAAAAATTAGAATCTTTCAATTTAAATTATTATATACAATTCTTACTACCAATAGAATGTTATTTATATGGGGGATACAATCTTCCCAGCTCTGCAGATGTTGCTGTGAAGAGACAGAATCATTAGATCATTTGTTTTGGTACTGTCCATTTGTAGCTTTTTTTTGGACACAGGTCCAGGAATGGCTAAAGGATTGCAATATTTACCTGGAGCTAACCTTGCAGATAGCATTACTGGGTGATCTGAAAACACATAGTCAATCAATCAATAATATAATAATACTTTTAGCAAAAATGTTTATTTTTAATTCACAATCTGTAGAAACAATGAGAATGGTTCAGAATTTTTGTAAAACATCACAGTTCAGTTGAAATATATATGGCAATTAGAAATCCTATATGGATGGTGTTAAGAGATAGATGGGAGGTGTTGAATGGAGCTGAAGGATGGGACTAATAACAACTAACAACAAAATAATAACAAGATAACTAATAATGTAAGCATACTGTGTCCATAATAAGTATGTAGGTTGTATGTTGGGGACTTTTGGGAAAGAGCACAGTTGGAAAGATATGGCATATAGAAGCAAACCGGATGGACATCATGAAAATGATCGGAGAGGTTGAGAGTAGAAGAAGTTCAGGAGAAAAAAACAAACAAAATATAATTATTGTAAAATTGACTGTGTCCATAAAATGTAGATAGTAAGTACAGTGGGTAAAAAAAGTATTTAGTCAGCCATCAATTGTGCAAGTTCTCCCACTTAAAAAGATGAGAGAGGCCTGTAATTTTCATCATAGGTACACGTCAACTATGACAGACAAAATGAGAAAAAAAATCCAGAAAATCACATTGTAGGATTTTTTATGAATTTATTTGCAAATTATGGTGGAAAAAAAGTATTTGGTCAATAACAAAAGTTTCTCAATAATTTGTTATATACCCTTTGTTGGCAATGACACAGGTCAAACGTTTTCTGTAAGTCTTCACAAGGTTTTCACACACTGTTGCTGGCCCAATTTTGGCCCATTCCTCCATGCAGATCTCCTCTAGAGCAGTGATGTTTTGGGGCTGTCGCTGGGCAACACAGACTTTCAACTCCCTCCAAATATTTTCTATGGGGTTGAGATCTGGAGACTGGCTAGGCCACTCCAGGACCTTGAAATGCTTCTTACGAAGCCACTCCTTCGTTGCCCGGGCAGTGTGTTTGGGATCATTGTCATGCTGAAAGACCCAGCCACGTTTCATCTTCAATGCCCTTGCTGATGGAAGGAGGTTTTCACTCAAAATCTCACGATACATGGCCCCATTCATTCTTTCCTTTACACGGATCAGTCGTCCTGGTCCCTTTGCAGAAAAACAGCCCCAAAGCATGATGTTTCCACCCCCATGCTTCACAGTAGGTATGGTGTTCTTTGGATGCAACTCAGCATTCTTTGTCCTCCAAACACGACGAGTTGAGTTTTTACCAAAAAGTTCTATTTTGGTTTCATCTGACCATATGACATTCTCCCAATCCTCTTCTGGATCATCCAAATGCACTCTAGCAAACTTCAGACGGGCCTGGACATGTACTGGCTTAAGCAGGGGGACACGTCTGGCACTGCAGGATTTGAGTCCCTGGCGGCGTAGTGTGTTACTGATGGTAGGCTTTGTTACTTTGGTCCCAGCTCTCTGCAGGTCATTCACTAGGTCCCCCCGTGTGATTCTGGGATTTTTGCTCACCGTTCTTGTGATCATTTTGACCCCACGGGGTGAGATCTTGCGTGGAGCCCCAGATCGAGGGAGATTATCAGTGGTCTTGTATGTCTTCCATTTCCTAATAATTGCTCCCACAGTTGATTTCTTCAAACCAAGCTGTTTACCTTTTGCAGGTTCAGTCTTCCCAGCCTGGTGCAGGTCTACGATTTTGTTTCTGGTGTCCTTCGACAGCTCTTTGGTCTTGGCCATAGTGGAGTTTGGAGTGTGACTGTTTGAGGTTGTGGAAAGGTGTCTTTTATACTGATAACAAGTTCAAACAGGTTCCATTAATACAGGTAACGAGTGGAGGACAGAGGAGCCTCTTAAAGAAGAAGTTACAGGTCTTTGAGAGCCAGAAATCCTGCTTGTTTGTAGGTGACCAAATACTTATTTTCCACCATAATTTGCAAATAAATTCAGTAAAAATCCTACAATGTGATTTTCTGGATTTTTTTTCTCAATTTGTCTGTCATTGTTGACGTGTACCTATGATGAAAATTACAGGCCTCTCTCATCTTTTTAAGTGGGAGAACTTGCACAATTGGTGGCTGACTAAATACTTTTTTCCCCCACTGTATAAGCTGGAAGTAGAGTCCTAAGCATTGTTGTTCACTAGTTTACCCCAAGTAGGGAAAGGGTGGCGGGGTTGGAAAGTAATAAAGGGATATATATATATAAAAAACATGGGGGATTGGAAGTGATGCAGACAATTACATTTATGGAAGTTACAATCTATCTGCAATATTAAGCTGATCTTAATATGCCCTCAGGCCTGGAGGGAAGCAAAAGTCAGTCTGCTACCCAAGAATAGCAAAGAACCCTTTACTGGCTCAAACAGCTGACCAATCAGCCTTTAGTAAACTTTTGGAAAAAATTGTGTTTGACCAGATACAATGCTATTTCACAGTAAACAAATTAACAACAGACTTTCAGCACGCTTATAGGGAAGGGCATTCAACATGTACGGCTGAAAATAATTGGCATAAATAGAAAAATATACCAGTTTCATTTGAGGACAAAAATGTTGACAGCTGCACCATACAGGTTGCAAAATAAATGGGAAGAGATTTTTGATGTACTGATTCCATGGCACATGGTTTATGAACTGATACAAAAAACAACACTTGATTCAACACTTCAAGTTTTTTAATTTAAATTATTATACAAAATTCTTGCCACCAACAGAATGCTATATATATATGGGGCATACAACAATCTCAGCTCTGTAGATTTTGCTGCGAAGAGACTAGAATCACCAGATCATTTATTCTGGTATTGCCACTATGTAGCTTGTTTCTGGTCACAGGTTCAGGAATGGTTAAAAAATCACAACATTCACTTAAAATGAACCTTACAAATAGCAGTGTTGGGCGATTTGGACAGCCATAGTCAGTGAATAAATAAAATAGTAATACTCGTAGGAAAGGTTTTCAACTTTGGCTCACAATCTGTGGATACTATATGATTAGAAAGGTTCAAAATGTATGTAAAACATCACAGTGCAATTGAAAAATATATGGCACATGGAAACCAAACGAGGGTGGTCTATGGTGATAGGTGGGATGGGCTGAGAGTGGCTGAAGGGTGGGATTAAAGAGTTTATGTTCAGTAATGTATTATTGTTATGTGATTGCTGTATATAAAAGTACCATGTACTGTATGTCAAATGTGTATGCAAAATGTATATGTACAATATATATGTAAAATGTATGTATATGTAGCAGAAAATCTGTAAAAAACTAAAAAGATATGTGTCCTCTGAAAGGAGGGGGGGTGGTGGATGGGTTAATACAAAAATATATATATATATAAACTAAATGTACGTGTTTGTGAGAGTCTCATCTTTCGAAGGTGGGATCATATTAGTGTAGCCCAAACTGTTCGGAGTCTACAGACAGACGTTGGCAGATCGGAGGTACCGACTTCAGACGCTTGTGTGCGTCATTACATTTTCCATTTTTGTTTGTTAGAGTATCATCTTCCCAAACCATTCGGACGCTACAGACATTTTCATGAGACGACCGATTTTCGTGATGTCTCCTGTTCTAACAAACACCACTGTAGCTCTGCCACCTTCCATCGCAGATGCAGAAGGCCGACACCAGCAGATGCAGTGGATTGAGATGCAGCCCATGCAAAACACAAAAATCTCTATCTTAAACAGACAGATATTTATGGGGAGTTTTTTATTATGCTAATAAGATTTCCACGGGGGCACGACTCTAGGGGTTAACACCAGTAGAAACAGTGATGATGAACTCATGCGGTAGATAGCGCCGGCTGCCTTTTCTGTGGCGAAATTGACGTGCAAAAGTGGCATGTCAGACATGTGTGGCTGTTGGTCTATGAATACATAGGAGGTAATCAACATTGTTTAAAATGCTACTTTGCATATGCATGCATCATGACGGTGCCAACAGAGACGGTTGCCTTGTTGCCCGCTCCTACATAACTTTGCATTTTTTGTTTTTAGTGTTATTTCTTTACTTTTTTCACTCAAAACGTCTTTGCTATTATTTGTTGACCACCAAGCGCTTTTGGACATTAGATTGTTGTTTACCCACCTCAATTTAAACACTGGACACTTCCCGTTTATTTTATACCGTTTACATAATATATATACATACAGTACCTCATACATAGCTCATTCTAATATATATATATATATATACTACTTTACATTGCATTTGTGCTACACTGTTTATACTGTTTATAGTATATACGCAGAAATTGCATTTGGATTACTGATACACTCTAATTTTACTTGATAATTGGATTCATTCAGACATTTCTTGATTTCTTGATTTGACATTTTACTGCACTGTTAGAAGCTAGTAACACAAGCATTTCGCTGCACTCACTATAACATCTGCTAACCTGTGTGCGTGACCAAAAAACGTTGATTTGATTTGATGATTAAGTCCATGCAAATTCGGCCGGGTACTGCACCTGCGCTACTTCTGCTAAACCAGCGCTATAGCCGTCAAAGGAAGGTTCCTGTAAAAGGCATTCGTTTTCTGCACACTTGCATAAGAACATAAAGATGTTTTACTACTAGTGGTTGATATATTGTCCTTATGCAGTGCAGTCAGCTTCTATACAGTTCATACACTCCATGGCCAGCTTATTAGGTACAGCCATCTAGTACTGGGTCGAACCCCCCTTTGCCTCCAGAACAGCCTGAATTCTTCGGGGCATGGATTCTACAAGGTGTGGCATTCAAACTTTGCCCAATTGGTATCAAGGGACCTAAAGTGTGCCAGGAAAATATTTCCCACACCATTATACCACTGCCACCAGCCTGTACCGTTGACCCATTCTAAATTTCAATCGAACAGTAACTGAATGCCTTGATGCCTGTCTGCCTGCTTTATATAGCAATCCACGGCCACGTGACTCACTGTCTGTAGGAGCGAACCATTCTCTGAACGGGGTGGTGTACCTAATATGGCGCTGAATGTACACAGTGCATGGTAACAATGGACCACTGTATGTGCACGTGTGTCATACATTGTGCCCCCATGGTATAGAATAGATGATATGCGTTTACCCTCAATGCATGCATCTGTTTTGGATTATGCAAGCATTGCATGTGGCACATAATTAATGAGTGATTATTTATTTATTTGTGTGACTCCAAAAATAACATCTCTTGTTTAGTTGAATTACATTAGTTAATGCAAAGTGTGGGACTTTCTTGGAATCACTCATTGTGCTTTGTGGTCACAGCATACAGTATACTGTACACTTAAAAGTAATCTGTGGACTGCTTTACCATTCTGGGCCAGTCTTATAAACCTTTTACTGCAGTGGGCTAAATCCTGGTCACACAGAGTGATTCTTGGTAGTCTTCAACAAATCGACTTTGAAACAAAAGTATAGCTGTACCATGTCAGATATAGAGTTTAAATGTATTCCATTTTGAGTTTGCATCCCAATATTACACTTTATATACATCACAGAAGACTGAAATATAACAAAACTGTTTGACATAGAAACACCAGATTTTCAAAGTGTTTTTTGAAATAATCTTTATTAATTATGAAATTATGAAAAATATTAATAACATTCCACCCATGAGGCCAAAGAGGGCGCTTTTGGTCATTGACTGCAGGAAAAGGCTACGTAAGCTTATAAATTGTCCCAAGCTAATAGAGAAGAATATACATCCCTATTCTATGACAGAGACCGACACTCTCATAGTCACTTCAGTGTCAACTAAATATAACGATGATACTTTCAGTGAACTGCAATATCCATAATGCATTTGGGACACTCCAATCACAAAAATACACACATAATTTATAATCCATTATGAGGAATGGACTTAAATTAACGCTTTTTCCTCCTTTCCTGCAATGAATTCCTAAGTGTCCCAAATCCTAGGAGATAGAGAGGCTAAGAATACACTTTATGACAGATGGCACCAGAAGCATATGTGATGCATAACACATGAGAGAGAGAGAGAAGCTGGGGTGTCATCAGGCAGAATGAGCAGGATTCATCAAGCACATCCGCAAACATCCAGAAACATTTCACATGACGTCTGTCTCCCACTCTCTGGGTGCTCCTACTGTAACTCATAGACAACATGGTAATTGGAGATGAGCAGACATGTTGGACGTATTAGACATATTCGACAACTGGGCTGTCATCCAATTAGGGCTGATCTGGTTGTTTATCAACTGCAGGTATAATTTAGCTTCATTTAGAATACTGAATATTGTGTATCATTATGAATGATGTGAGGATGAGGAACCTCCCATATGTGCATACTGTACATACTGCTATGCTGTGGAGTGTGTATGTGTGTGTGTGTGTGTGTGTGTGTGTGTGTGTGCGTGCGCGTGTGTGAGAGTGTGTGATGGAATAATCAATGGCCCACCTTTACACAGTGACAAAGACAGGCCCTTGACCAACAGGAAGCTACGGTCATGCCTGGTGATTCCATTCAACCCTCAGTAGTCCTCATCAGTCTCTCCTCCTACTCCAGTCTGCAGGGATGATGCAGGGAAAAACCAGGGAGTGCGAAGAAAAACTGCTGAGGTACTAAAAGCACTTGAGGAGAGACTGGTTTCCTCGACTTGCCTTTTGGCTAATAAAAATGCTTACATGCAATGAGAGAAATACATGAGCAATCAATACTTTATGTAATAGCCAGGGATGGGGCTCAGAGAAGCAACAGAGAGGGGTGCAGAGGGGAAGGAGCCAGGAGGAGATGAAAAATAGATTGTATTAATCCAGCACAGTGATATACTACAATTACGTGATCTGTCAGAGGGCCGCGACTGAGCAGCGAAGAGAGGGAATGGATGAGCGAAAAAGAGAGAGAGGAAGAAAGAGGGGGATGTAGGGAGAGAAAGAGAAGAAAAGTGGATTAATCCTGGGCCTCTCTGCTTCTTTTCCCGGCCGTGGGCAAGAGAAAGAGACTACTACTTCACTACCACGCAGCTCCGCAGCCAAGCCACAAAAATCAAATAGGGAGCCAAAAGAGAGAGAGAGAGAGACAGAAAGAACGAGAAGAGAGAGAGAGGAGAGACAAAAAGTGCCACCCAGTGTAAATTCTTCATTCGAAATCCAGCCAGGCCACAGCCCCCCAGTCCCAGTGATCCTATACTCATCTACAACCCTACACAGTGTAGCCATCCACCATCACATTCTCCTTCTCTGCTCAATGTTCCATGACAACAAGGTGAGACGGACAGCAGAGGTTAGCCTGAACAGCTGCTTCCTGGCCTGGAAATTCCAGGCATTGAGGACCATCTGTCTATATGTTCACTGATATATATGGGAGCCATCTATCAGGCTGCAGCTCTACAGTTGCCGGCCCCGTCAGGCCTGCTGCCTTCTGCAGGGCGCCCAACAATGAGAGCTACTTCTTCACTTTGTGTCACACAGAATGGCTGATTTGATTAAGTCCTGGGCTCTCATTATGTTAGGTAGGGGTGTAGAATTTCAATGACAATCCATAATGCATGACCAGTTTTGTTGCCATGGCGACATAAATTCAAGGTTACTGGCTCAGACGCATAATTGGGTGTGCATTGAGCGCTGAAGAGGTGCTGTTAAAATTCTCCTCATGAAAGTGAAGCATTAATCATGCTGTCGCAGATTGCAAAGTACTCATAATCAGATGAAATGCCTTGCAGAGAGAGAAAATGTTAAAGGTCCAATGCAGACGTTTTTATCTCATTATCAAATACTTTCTGGGTAACAATTAAGTACCTTACTGTGATTGTTTTCATGGTAAAAAATTAACCAAAATAGCTTCTTAGCAAAGGGCAATTTCGCAAGCAAGAATTTTGCTAGGACTGTCTGGGAGTGGTCTAAGTGGGGAGGGGAAAACTGAAAATGAGCTGTTATTGGCAGAGAGGTGTTGAACTCTCTTTCTTGTTGGTTTATTAACTAATGTACCACATGGTGATGTCACAGTGGATTCCCCCAAAACTCCATTTCACCAAAACAGGCTGAAATTTCAGGCGGTCTTTTCCAACAGCTCTTACACCAAAAGGACATTATCATAATTTTAACAATTTCACAGTATTATTCCAATCTCACAGTGTGGAAATATATATAAAACACAGGAAAATCAAGTTGTTGATGCACTGGGCCTTTAAGACAAACCAAAAGGCTTCTGTTAAAAGAAACCAAGCCAATACAGTGAAAACACACTGAGCTTGACCATTTGAAGGAAACCTCTCAGGTTTTTTTCCTTTCATTTTTTTTGCACTTTCTTGTAAGTTGGTCTCACTTCATTTGGCCCTCATCTTGCTCTCCCGGGCAGGAATATACCCTGATTCGGTGCAGAGCTCGAAATGATGGGAATCAATTCTCACAAGAGATCAGGACCTCTATGACAAGTAGAGCCTCCAGCTCGCGCCTCATCAGACCCATTTCAACAGCAGACAAAAGGGAAAAGATTTCTGCCCCTGTGTCTCTTCTGCTTAAATCCCATTGAAAATCAGCTCATGCCTTCCCTTGTCTGCACCCACTTATTTTATTGATGCTGTTTTGAGGGCATAGACACTAGACATAGGGATGTTATACTGTAGGAGACAAGGAGGAGTAAGGGAAGGGTGTCAATCCCTTGATAGAATATCTTCTTTCTTTCCCCCCCTTTCTTTACAACTTTTGGCATCGCTAACAAGTATCATATGAAAAATCAAATCGCTGATTGATGATAGGATAGTGAAGCTACTTTTAGAGTTATGGAATAATTTAAAGGCTTATGGATAGAAATCAGATTAGGAAAAGAAAGTGCACACGGCCATGGCCTGCAGTTTTGAATGGCTGGTGGATAGTTGATTAAGCATATAGGTCTATAATGGCTCTACTATATCTATAGGGGTAGTTGTGAGCTCCAGTATGCTTCTTCCATTTTACTGTAACTATGTGGGCTATACAATGGACTACCCCAGTCCATTAGTATGGGTGAGCCATAACCCTCACACAGCTAATAATCATAAATCCAATGAGATTCATAAGCCATCAAAATGGCATTCATGATCTCTGACACAGGCTCTTTTAGATGTTCATGGCCTGAAGGTACAGTATATGCTGCATTGGACCAATAGTCCACTCCATTTATTCAATATTTTTACTCTTTCTTGTCCGTTAAAAAAACATGGCAGTGAATCTTTATTTTGGTGCTGTTTTATTATTAATATTTATGAATGGAGTTCAGGAATTTTGCTGGGAATTCAGGTATTCCAATATATATATATATATATATATATATATATATATATATATATATATATATATGTATGTGTTAAAATAAAGAATATTATATGTGCCTTAATTGCATAAATACACCATGTGTACAGTGCATTCGGAAAGTTTTCAGACCCCTTGACTTTTTCCACATTTTGTTCCGTTGCAGCCTTATTCTAATATCGATTAAATACTTATTTTTTTTATCAATCTACACACACTATACCCCATAATGACAAAGCAAAAATAGTTGTTTGTAAATGTATTAAAAACAAAAAACAGAAATACCTTATTTAAATAAGTATTCAGACCCTTTGCTATGAGAATCGAAATTGAGCTCAGGTGCATCGTGTTTCCTTTGATCATCCTTGAGATGTTTCTACAACTTGATTGGATTTCACCTGTGGTAAATGAAATTGATTGGACATGATTTGGAAAGGCACACACCTGTCTTTATAAGGACCCCACAGTTGACAGTGCATGTCAGAGCAAAATCCAAGCCATGAGGTTGAAGAAATTGTCCGTAGAGCTCCGAGACAGGAATGTGTCGAGGCAAAGATCTGGAGAAGGGTACCAAACAATTTCTGCAGCATCGAAGGTCCCGAAGAACACAGTGGCCTCCATCATTCTTAAATGGAAGAAGTTTGAAGCCACCAACACTCTTCCTAGAGCTGGCCGCCCGACCAAACTGAGCAATCGGGGGAGAAGGGTCTTGGTCAGGGAGGTGACCAAGAACCAGAAGGTCACTCTGACAGAGCTCCAGAGTTCCTCTGTGGAGATGGGAGAACCTTCCAGAAGGACAACCATCTCTGCAGCTCTCCACCAATCAGGCCTTTATGGTAGAGTGGCCAGACGGAAGCCACTCCTCAGTAAAAGGCGGTGAAGGATGGTGGTGGCAGCATCATGCTGTGGGTATGTTTTTCAGCGGCAGGGACTGGGAGACTAGTCAGAATCGAAGGAAATAGGAACGGAGCAAAGTACAGAGATCCTTGATGAAAACCTGTTCCAGAGCGCTCTGGAACTCAGACTGGGGTGAAGGTTCACCTTTCAACAGGACAACGACCCTAAGCACACAGCCAAGACAACGCAGGAGTGGCTTCGGGACAAGTCTCTGAATGTCCTTGAGTGGCCCTGCCACAGCCCAGACTTGAACCCAATCTAATATCTCTGGAGAAACCTGAAAATAGTTGAGCAGCGACGCTCCCCATCCAACTTGACAGAGCTTGAGAGGATCTGCAGAGAAGAATGGGAGAAACTCCCCAAATACAGGTGTGCCAAGCTTGTAGCGTCATACCCAAGAAGACTCGAGGCTGTAATACCTGCCAAAGGTGCTTCAACAATGTACTAAGTAAAGGGTCTGAATACTTATGTAAATGTCATATTTCCATATTTATTTATTTTATACATTTGCAAAAAAATCTAAAAACCTGTTTTTGCTTTGTTGTTATGGGGTATTGTATGTAGATTGATGAGGGAAAAAAACAATTTAATCATTTTAGAGTACGGCTGTAATGTAACAAAATGTGGTAAAAGTCAAGGGGTCTGAATACTTTCCGAAAGCACTGTATTTACATATATGAATAAATTAACATAAAGGGGAAGAACATGGCTCCAACCACCAAACACTTGCTCTGTCTACCCTACCTGCACTCACCTGCGCTGTCTAGACTGCCTCATTAATTACTGTTGTTTTCACGTACCCTTGCATAATTCAATAAGTGTGTCAATAGCAAGATCCCTTGGACAAAAAATCAACACGCTTGGCTCTAGATTAAACATTTCCACCACACTAACTCGGCTAACTTGGCATGCAACACAAGCACATGAAAACAGTACACAGGCGTCAAGTTAGGACCTGAGAAGATAACCGCATGCAAGGCCCATCAACGATCACCTTCAAAGGCCTGTGTACAACACGGGAAGCCATTTTGTTTGAGAGTACGAAGAGAAAAAAAGGTATTAAGAGGAAGTCTTTAAAAATAGTGAGACAGACACTTCTTTTCAAGTCCAATTTCCCCCTGCTACTGTATTTGCCACCTATAATTCTGATGAGGGTCTGCTCTTTAAAGCTGCTCAACAGGGTTCCACCAACGGGAGGATGGGGTTTTAATGAGTGCTCGTTCTCATCCTCTCCTACAGGTGTATGAAATGATGTGCCATTGAAGCTCAGTGGGATTAACACAGGCCTAACCCAGTCAATTAGAAATTAAGGCCAACTAGTCTTTTTTGTTTTGTTTTTATTCTTCACAACCCATGCTTTAGAGATGACAACACCCAACCTCCCTCTACTCAGAATCCCACGCATGCCCTGTTATCACTGAGTTATTGTATGTTGGTAAAGTTATTGTACACTTTGAAATCCTAGCTCATTCTTGTTATTACTGTTGGCCCTAGATGTAAATTGTTTGATTTAAAGATTTTGGTGTTAAGTTCATTGCCAGGCTTGATGGAATCATCAGAGTTACTTCCTTCTAACCCTGAGAGGGCCCATACTCCCCTGTCCTCTGTGTGAACCCAGGATACTGCCCCATGTGTTATGTCCACCCATTCCACTTGACATGGGGCTGATGTGTAGCATGTAAAGAGAGGTAGCATGTGTGCCAAATGTGTGTCAGTGTTGTTAGCTTGTGACCCACTGATGTGCATTTATGTGTCGTACCATTCCATTCTATGTTTTATTGCAAATTTCCAAATGTGCTTTATGTAAATATAGAGACAGCCTGTCAGCCAGATAGATACATTGCCTTCAGAAAGTATTAATATCCGTTGACTTATTCCACATTTTGTTGTGTTACAGCCTGAATTCAAAATGGATTTTAAAAAAAATAATTCTCAACAATCTACACACAGTACCCTATAATGACAAAGTGAAAACATGTTTTCAGAATTTTTGCTGATTTATTGAAAATGAAATATGGAAATATCTAATTTACATAAATATTCACACCCCTGAGTCAATACTTTGTAGAAGCACCTTTGGCGGTGATTACAGGTGTGCGTCTTTTTGGGTAAGTCTCTAAGAGCTTTGCACACCTGGATTGTACAATATTTGCACATTATTCTTACAAAAAATCTTCAAGCTCTGTCAAGTTGATGGTTGATCATTGCTAGACAGCAATTTTCAAGTCTTGCCAAATATTTTCAAGCCAATTTAAGTCAAAACCTTAACTATGCCACTCAGGAACGTTCAATGTCGGCTTGTTAAGCAACTCCAGTGTAGATTTGGCCTTGTGTTTTAGGTTATTGTCATGCTGAAAGGTGAATTTGTCTCCCAGTGTCTGTTGGAAAGTAGACTGAACCAGGTTTTCCTCTTGGATTTTGCCTGTGATTATAACTGTATTCTGTTTCCGTTTATCCTAAAAAACTCCCTAGTCCTTGCCGATGACAAGCATACCCATAACATGATGTAGCCACCACCATGCTTTAAATTTGAAGAGTGGTACTCAGTGATGTGTTGTGTTGGATTTGCCCCAAACATAACGCTTTGTATTCAAGACAAAACGTTAATTCCTTTGCAGTTTTTTTTGCAATATTACTTAAGTGCCTTGTTGCAAACAGGATGCATGTTTTGGAATATTTTTATTCTGTACAGGCTTCCTTCTTTTCACTCTGTCATTTAGGTTAGTATTGTGGAGTAACTACATTGTTGTTGATCCATCCTCGGTTTTAAAATCACCATTGGCCTCATGGTGAAATCCCTGAGCAGTTTCCTTCTTCTTCGGCAACTGTTTAATAAGGATGCCTGTATCTTTGTAGTGACTGGGTGTAATAATACACCACCCAAAGCCTAATTAATAACTTCACCATGCTCAAAGGGATATTCAGCATCTGCTTTTTTTTGGACCCCACATCTTCCAATGTGGCGGACAGAGATTGGGTAGTCATTCAAAAATCATGTTAACCACTACTATTGAACATGGAATGAGTCCATGCAACTTATTATGTGATTTGTTAAGCAAATTATTACTCCTGAACCTATTTAGGCTTTCCATAACTTATTTACTCAAGACATTTAAGCTTTTACATTTTTATTAATTACAAACATTTTCTACAAACAAAATTCCACTTTGACATTATGGGGTATTGTGTGTAGATCTGTGACACAAAATCTCAATTTAATCTATTTTAAATTCAGGCTGTAACAACAAAATGTGGAAAAAGTAAAGGGGTGTGAATACTTTCTGAAGGCACTGTAGAGAGATAAACATAGATATAGAAACAGATATAGAAACTTAGATATAGAAACAGATATAGAAACTTAGAGATAAAAACATAGATTGATAAAAACATAGATACATGGATAAATGGATCAGGTAATGTGTTGGTACAGCAGTTGTAAAGACATGTCAGTCCTGTTCATTGCGCCTAGTGCATGGTGCATGGTGGCTAGAGAGGAATGCGGAATGGTCATTCACACACAGAGAAATAGGGAGTGCTCCTTTGCTCCCTGGGTACCATTGTATTGGGTGGACATTGTTAAGGGACTCTTTTGTCCCTTTAGATTTGGGATTCCCATTCAGCCAAGGCCACAGAGACCCCCTGTGCAAGTAGGCCATAGCGGGTCCTCAAATAGCTGTTTGGGATCAAGCTGAAACTCAATTTTAAGTTGGGTTCCATTTGAGTCAACTTATTACAGATGTTTATCCCACCGAATTAGCTGAAAAGCAGGATCATTCAGGCCTCTGCTATCAGGATGCTTTGCTTCCAGAGCATTACTGGGTCTGAAACACATCAGCACAGCTAGCTAACCTTATGATAATTTTCTGGTTCAGACCCTATAGTCCTACTACTGGATCTGATTGAATTCAGCCTATACAGGCTTAGAGAGAGACAGACCATAGGAGCCCTGTCCAGTGTTCTCCCAAGCAGATATGCAATGCACAAACTGTGGCCTCCCCACCATTGTGCTATTTACAAGGTCAAGGTTAGAGGGTCAGTGTCGTGGGCTTAGTTAAATTGGCATGCTCTTTTTGATAATGGATTACTGACTTGGTGATGGCTTGATGCTTAGTGTCACTTTTATCACGGACTGAGAATAATACAGAGACAAGCGGGCGGATTTAAGGCCAAACAAGGCACAATTGAAGCATCTCAATAGATATCGAACACAGTGGCAAAGAGGATTTGCATAACCTGGTCTGAAGCTGATAGGATAGAGAAAGCCACTCTTGGTCCTGACAGTCTGAATGATTGTTTGAGTGGATTTATGTAGGAAATTGTATTTGCGAAGCAAGGGTAATAATTTAATAAACCAGGGCCTGGGCTAGTCCTCAAGAACAGGTGGCTCATTGGTGAACAATTATACTTCTCTTCGTCGAAGGGGATGCGAGATAACAAACAACAATATTTTATTAATGTGTGGATTTGTGCTTCTTCTATTTCCTGCTTAGATTTACCATTGTCTTATACAGACTTTTCTGAAATGAGCAAACATTAAGTGCCTACATTGCATATGTCACGACTTCCTCCGAAGCTGCCTCCTCTCCTTGTTCGGGCAGGCTTTGGCGTTCGTCGTCACCGGCCTTCTAGCCACTGCCGCTCCTCATCTCATCATTCCATTTGTTTTGTCTTGTCTATTACACACACCTGGGTCATATCCCCTCATTAGTATGTGTATAAGTGTTCCCTCTGCCCCCTTGTCCTTGTGGGTGGTTGTATAATGTGAGTGTAGCTCGGTTGAGCTCTGCGTATTTTGTATTGCCGGGATATATTTTCCCTGTGTGCCTGTTTTGTTCCAGTGCGCCTGTTTTGCGCACTGGACTGTTTGACGCTATTCTGCGTAACTCTGTATTCCGGAATAAACTCTGTATTCTGTGATTTACCCTCCTGTGCCTGACTCCTTCAAATCACCCATCACAGCATACATATACAGTACCTGTCAAAGGTCTGGACACACCATTGCATTTTGCATTGTAGAATAATAGTGAAGCTATTCAAATTATGAAATAACATATATGGAATCATGTAGTAACCAAAAAAGTGTTAAACAAATCAAAATATATTTTATATTTGAGATTGTTCAAATAGCCACCCTTTGCCTTGATGACACACTCTTGGCATTCTCTCAACCAGCTTCATGAGGTAGTCATGAAGTATGCCATGAGGTAGTCTCCCGAGTGGTGCAGTGGTCTAAGGCTAGTCTAGCTGTGCCACTAGAGATCCTGGTTCGAATCCAGGCTCTGTCGTAGCTGGCCGTGACTAAGAGACCCATGGGGCGGCACACAATTAGCCCAGCATTGTCCAGGGGAGGTAATGGCCGGCAGGGATGTAGCTCAGTTGGTAGAGCATGGTGTTTGCAATGCCAGGGTTGTGGGTTCGATTCCCACGGGGGGCCAGTATAAAAAATTAACAATGTATGCACTCACTAACTGTAAGTTGCTCTGGTTAAGAGTGTCTACTAAAATGTAGTCACCTGGAATGCATTTCAATTAACAGGTGTGCCTTGTTAATTTGTGGAATTTCTTTCCTTCTTAATGCGTTTGAGCCAATCAGTTGTGTTGTGACAAGGTAGGGGGGTATATAGGATTATGTCAAATAAGCAAAGAGAAACAACAGTCCATCATTACTTTAAGACATGAAGTTCAGTCAATACTGAACATTTCTAGAACTTTTAAAATTTCTTCAAGTGCAGTCACAAAAAAACATCAAGCGCTATGATGAATCTGGCTCTCATGAGGACCACCACAGGAATGGAAGACCCAGAGTTACCTCTGATTCAGAGGATAAGTTCATTAGAGATACCAGCCTCTGAAATTGCAGCTAAATAAATGCTTCACAGAGTTCAAGTAACAGACATATCTCAACATCAACTGTTCAGAGGGGACTGTGTGAATCAGGCCTTCATGGTCGAATTGCTGCAAAGAAACCACTACTAAAGGACACCAATAAGGAAAAGAGACCTGCTTGGGCCAAGAAACACGAGCAATGGACATTAGACGGGGGGAGATTTTTTATTTGGTCTTGAGTCCAAATTGGAGATTTTTGGTTCAAACGGCCCTGTCTTTGTGAGACGCGGTGTGGGTGAACGGATGATCTCCATATGTGTAGTTCCCACCGTAAAGCATGGAGGAGGAGGTGTTATGGTGTGGGGGTGCTTTGCTGGTGACACTGTTTGTGATTTATTTAGAATTCAAGGCATACTTAACCAGCATGGCTACCACAGCATTCTGCAGCGATATGCCATCCCATCTGGTTTGGGCTTAGTGGGACTATCATTTGTTTTTCAACAGGACAATGACCCAACACACCTCCAGGCTGTGTAAGGGCTATTTTACCAAGAAGGAGAGTGATGGAGTGCTGCATCAGATGACCTGGCCTCCACATTCCCCTGACTTCAACCCAATTGAGATGGTTTGGGATAAGTCGGACCGCAGAGTGAAGGAAAAGCAGCCAACAAGTGCTCAGCATATGTGGGAACTCCTTCAAGACTGTTGGAAAAGCATTCCAGGTGAAGCTGGTTGAGAGAATGCCAAGAGTGTACAAAGCTGTCATCAAGGCAAAGGGTGGATATTTGAAGAATCTCAAATATAAAATATATTTTGATTTGTTTAACACTTTTTTGGTTACTACATGATTCCATGTGTGTTATTTCATAGTTTTGAAGTCTTCACTATTATTCTACAATGTAAAAAACAGTACAAAATAAAGAAAACCCCTTAAATGAATAGGTGTGTCCAAACTTTAGACTTGTACTGTAAATTAATAATATATGTAAATGTACAGTTTCATTTTCTTAATGTAAATGTTGCATCACTACTATTAACAAAAATGAACCAAATATCAGTGAATCATCTTTATCTTGAATCATGGCTGTGTATAATCATGAAATTACAGGCCGAAGAAATTATCCTCTGTGGATGCAGATTAGTTTAAATTATATAGGTCTATATGGTTTATAACTTTAAACATTTAAAGAAATGAACGCTTAGCTTAGTAGTTTTCAAAACAGTGTATTGAAACATGAATTCCACACACACTGTGAAATGACAACAATAGACGCATCACTGGACATAAGCTAAATTGTTGTAAGGGTGTTGACCCCAACTGAAATGGTGTCCTACAGCAGAGTGAAATGGGACAATCTATTATTGCCTTCAGAAAGTATTCACACCCCTTTACTTTTTCCACATTTTGTTGTGTTACAGCCTACAAACAATACCCCCTAATGTCAAAGTGTAATTATGTTTATCGTAATTTGTACAAATTATTAAAACATTTAAAGCTGAAATGTCTTGAGTCAAGTATTTGTTATGGCAAGACTTAATAAGTTCAGGAGTAAAAATGTGCTTAACAAGTCACATAATAAGTTGCATAGACTCACCCTGTGTGCAATAATAGGGTTCAACATTTGACCCCTCATCATCTGTACCCCACACATACAATTATCTGTAAGATCCCTCAGTCAAGCAGTGAATTTCAAACACAGATTCATCCACAAAGACCAAGGAGGTTTTCCAGTGCCTCGCAAAGATGGGCACCTATTGGTAGATGGCTAAAAATAAAAAAGCAGACATTGAATATCCCTTTAAGCATGATGAAGTTATTATTTACACTTTGGATGGTGTATCAATACACCCAATCACTACAAAGATACAGGCGTCCTTCTTAACTCAGTTGCCGGAGGGGAAGGAAACCGCTCAGGGATTTCACCATGAGGCCAATGGTGACTTTAAAACTGTTACAGAGTTTAATGGCTGAGATAGGAGAAAACTGAGGTTGGATCAACAACATTGTTGTTACTCCACAATACTAACCTAATTGACAGAGTGAAAAGAAGGAAGCCTGAACAGAGTACAAATATTCCAAAACCTGCATCCTGTTTGCAACAATGCACTAAAGTAATACTGCTTCCACAAAGTATTGACTCAGGGGTGTGAATACTTACGTAAATGCTTTTTCTGTAAAAAAAAATAATTTGCAAACATTTAAAAAAACATGTTTTCACTTGGTCATTATGGGGTATTGCGTGTAGATGGGTGAGAGAAAAATATAATTTAATCAATTTTGAATTCAGGCTGTAACACAACAAAATGTGGAATAAGTCACTTCCCTCATCAACTCTTCCCTGACCACTGGTTGCGTCACCTCTGACTTCAAAATGGCCCGAGTCGCTCCCCTCCTCAAGAAACCAACACTCGACTCATCTGACGTAAAAAATATAGACCTGTATCCCTTATTTATTTTCTTTCCAAAACACTTGAGCTTGATGTCTCTGATCAACTCTCTCGTTATCTCTCTCAGAACGATCTTCTTGACCCTAACCAGTCAGGCTTCAAGACGGGTCATTCAACCGAGACTGCTCTCCTCTGTGTCTCCGCACTGCCAAAGCAGACTCTCTCTCCTTTGTTTTCATCCTCCTAGATCTATCTGCTGCCTTCGACACCGTGAACCATCAGATCCTCCTCTCCACCCTCTCAGGGCTGGGCGTCTCAGGCTCTGCACACTCTTGGATTGAATCCTTCCTGGCAGGCCGATCCTACCAGGTGACGTTGAGAGGATCTGTGTCTGCACCACGTACTCTCACTTCTGGTGTCCCCCAGGGCTTGGTTCTGGGTCCTCTCCTCTTCTCTCAATACACCAAGTCACTCAGCTCCGTCATATCCTCATATGGTCTTTACTGTCATTGCTATGCGGATGACACTCAATTACTTTTCTCCTTCCCCCCTTCTGACACCCAGGTGGCGACACGCATCTCTGCGTGCCTGGAAGAGACATCTCAGCTTGTATGTCGGCCCACCACCTCAAGCTCAACCTCGACAAGAAGGAGCTGCTCTTCCTGCCTGCTCAAAGACCTCTCCATCACAGTTGACAATTCCACAGTGTTGCCCTCCCAGAGTGCAAAGAACCTTGGTGTGACCCCGGACAACACCCTGTCCTCCTCTGCAAACATCAAAGCAGTGACTAGCTCCTGCAGGTTCATGCTCTACAACATCAGTAGAGTATAACCCTACCTCACACAGGAAGTGGCACAGGTTCTAATCCAGGCACTCGTCATATCCCATCTGGACTACTGCAACTCGCTGTTGACTGGGCTCCCCGCTTGTGCCATCAAACCCCTGCAACTTATCCAGAACGCTGCTGCCCCCGCCTGGTTTTCAACCTTCCCAAGTTCTCCCATGTCACCCCGCTCCTCCACACACTCCACTGGCTTCCAGTCAAAGCTCGCATTCACTACAAGACCATGGTGTTTGCAGATGGAGCAGCAGGAGGAACTGTCCCTCCCCACCTTAAGGCTATGCTCAAACCCTACACCCCAACCCGAGCACTCTGTTAAGCCACCACTGGTCTCTTGGCCCTCCCACCCCTACGAGATGGCAGCTCCCGCTCAGCCTAATCCAAACTCTTCTCTGTCCTGGCACCCCAATGGTGGAACCAGCTTCCCCCTGAAGCTAGGACAGCAGAGTCTCTGCCCATCTTCCAAAAGCACCTGAAACCCTACCTCTTCAAAGGGTATCTTAAATAATCCCCTCCTCACCTCGACCCCCCCCCCCACTCTAGCTCTGACTTTGTTGATAACTACTTTATTGAGGAAAATAGTACTTTCTATGACTGTGATATGTGGTTGTCCCACCTAGCTATTGTATCTTAAGATGAATGCACTAACTGTAAGTCACTCTGGATAAGAGTGTCTGCTAAATGACTAAAATGTAGATGTAAAATGTTTCAATAAGTCAAGGGGTATGAATACTTTCTTAAGGCACTGTAAATGGAGTAAGTTGGGCCTTGCTTATTATATATTGCATGCAAGTGTGTACGAAGGGCCTTAGTAGTATCTCTGTCCAGTATACCCTGTGAGTAGAGGGAATATACAGTACCAGTCAAAAGGTTGGACACACCTACTCATTCCAGGGTTGTAAAAAAGATGGGATGGCGTATCGCTGCAGAATGCTGGGGAAGCCATGCTGGTTAAGTGTGCCTTGAATTCTAAATAAATCACTGACAGTGTACCAGCAAAGCACCCCCACACCATCACACCTCCTCCTCCATGCTTTACAGTGGCAACCACACATGAGGAGATCATCCTTTCACCTACTCTGAGTCTCACAACGACACAGCGGTTTGAACCAAAAATCTAAAATTTGGACTCATCCGACCAAAGGACACATTTCCACCGGTCTAATGTCTATTTCTCGTGTTTCTTGGCCCAAGCAAGTCTCTTCTTCTTATTGGTGTCCTTTAGTAGTAATTTCTTTGCAGCAATTTGACCATGAAGGCCTGATTCACACAGTCTACTCTGAACAGTTGATGTTGAGATGTGTCTGTTACTTGAACTCTGTGAAGCATTTATTTGGGCTGCAATCTGAGGTGCAGTTAACTCTAATGAACGTGTCCTCTGCAGCAGAGGTAACTCTGGTTCTTCCATTCCTGTGGCGGTCCTCATGAGAGCCAGTTTCATCATAGTGCTTGATGGATTTTGCGACTGCACTTGAAGAAACTTTCAAAGTTCTGACACTTTCCTGATTGACTGACCTTCATGACTTAAAGTAATGATGGATTGTCGTTTCTTTTGGCTTATTTGAACTTTTCTTGCCATAATATGGACTTGGTCTTTTACCAAATAGGGCTATCTTCTGTATACCACCCCTACCTTGTGTCAAAAGAACCGATGTGGATGTGGTGGAGGAGTCAGGCGCAGGACACAGAGGATTCGTCCAAAAGACTTTACTAGTCCAAAGTGCAACAAAACAATACACGACCTCGAAAACAAACGGAGGCGAGGGAATTACGCAACATGCGTAAAACAATAAACGAAACTAACAGAGCGCAAACACGCAGCTCCGCACGACAGGCAAACAACAACACACAATCTAACTAATACAAAACAGGGAACTTATAAGACACGTAATCAGAACACAAACAGACACAGGTGTACAAGACAGACTAAAGCAATCACACCACGAAACATACAACGGTGGCAGCTAGTACTCCGGGGACGGCGAACGCCGAAGCCTGCCCGAACCAGGAGGAGGAGCAGTCTCGGCCGAAACCGTGACAGTACCCCCCCCCTTGACGCGCGGCTCCAGCCGTGCGCCGACCCCGGCCTCGGGGACGGCCAGGAGGACGCGGACCCGGGCGCGTGGGATGCCCACGGTGGAACTCAGTCAGGAGGGATGGATCGAGGATGTCCCTCCTAGGCACCCAGCACCGTTCCTCCGGACCGTACCCCTCCCACTCCACGAGATACTGGAGACCACTCATCCGGCGCCTCGAGTCCAAGATGGTCCGGACCCTGTACGCCGGGGCCCCCTCGATGTCCAAAGGGGGCGGAGGGGTCTCTCCTATCTCATCTTCTTGGAGTGGGCCAGCTACCACCGGCCTGAGAAGAGACACATGGAGTGAGGGGTTAATATTTTTGTATTCAATAGGTAGTTGTAACCTGTAACACACCTCGTTCAATCTTCTCAGGATTTTGAAGGGCCCCACAAACCGCCGACCCAGCTTCTGGCAGGGCAGGCGGAGGGGCAGGTTTCGAGTCGAGAGCCAGACTCGATGTCCCGGTGCGTACACCGGTCCCTCACTGCGGTGGCGATCAGCGCTCGCCTTTTGTTGACGGATGGCCCGCTGCAGATGGACATGGGCAGCGTCCCACGTCTCCTCCGAGCGCCGAATCCACTCGTCCACCGCAGGGACCTCGATCTGGCTCTCGTGCCACGGTGCCAGGACCGGCTGATACCCTAAAACACACTGGAAAGGTGTTAAACCGGTGGAGGAGTGGCGGAGAGAGTTCTGGGCCATCTCGGCCCAGGGGATATACCTGGACCACTCCTCCGGCCGGTCCCGGCAATAGGACCTCAAAACCCTACCCACATCCTGGTTGACTCGTTCAACCTGCCCATTGCTCTCTGGGTGGTACCCCGAGGTAAGGCTCACCGAGACCCCCAAGCGTTCCATGAACGCCCCCCAGACTCTGGAGGTACACTGGGGACCTCGGTCAGACACAATATCCTCGGGGACCCCATAGTGCCGGAACACGTGGGTAAATAGGGCCTCGGCGGTCTGTAGGGCAGTAGGGAGACCCGGCATTGGGAGGAGACGACAGGCCTTGGAAAACCGATCCACAACGACCAAAATGGTGGTATTCCCCTGGGAAGGGGGTAGGTCGGTCACAAAATCCACCGAGAGGTGGGACCATGGTCGTTGTGGAACGGGCAGGGGATGTAACTTACCCCTGGGCAAATGTCTAGGCGCCTTACACTGGGCGCACACCGAGCAGGAGGAGACATAAACCCTCACATCCTTAGCTAACGTTGGCCACCAGTATTTTACGCTAAGGCAGTGCACTGTCCGGCCAATACCTGGATGTCCAGAGGAGGGTGATGTATGAGCCCAATAAATAAGACGATCACGAACCTCGAGCGGAACGTACTTCCGCCCCACAGGACACTCGTGGGGAGTAGGGTCGGCACGCAGTGCCCGCTCGATTTCCGTATCGACCTCCCATACCACCGGAGCCACCAGACAAGACTCCGGCAGTATGGAACTGGGCTCAATGGACCTCTCTTCTGTGTCATACCGCCGGGACAGGGCGTCTGCCTTACCGTTCTGGGACCCTGGGATGTATGTGATCTTAAAAACAAACCGGGTCAGGAACATGTTCCACCTAGCCTGACGAGGGTTCAATCTCCTAGCTGCCCGGATGTACTCCAGGTTACGGTGATCAGTCAGAATGAGGAAAGGGTGTTGAGCCCCCTCAAGCCAATGCCTCCACACCTTTAGGGCCTGGACTACAGCTAACAGCTCCCTGTCCCCAACGTCATAATTGCGCTCCGCCGAGCTGAGTTTCTTAGAGTAGAACGCACAGGGGCGGAGCTTAGGTGGCGTGCCGGACCGTTGTGACAGGACTGCCCCAATACCGGTCTCGGACGCGTCTACCTCTACTTGGAATGGTAAAGAGGGATCCGGATGCGCCAGCACCGGGGCCGAGGTGAACAGGTTCTTCAGTTTGACAAATGCCCTGTCCGCCTCAGCTGACCACTGCAGACGAACCGGACCCCCCTTTAACAGGGACGTAATGGGCGCTGCAACCTGTCCAAAGCCCCAAATAAACCGTGGTTACAGTGGTTGGAGTTTGCCAATTACGCACGGCCGACACACGGTCTACCTCTATCTCCACACCAGACGCGGACAACCGATAACCCAAAAAGGAGACGGACTCCTGGAAGAACAGGCATTTCTCTGCCTTGACATACAAGTCATGCTCCAACAGTCTTCTCAACACTCGGCGCACCAGGGCTACATGCTCGGCTCGTGTAGAAGAGTACACTAGGATGTCGTTGATGTACACTACCACACCCTGCCCATGCATGTCCCGGAAAATCTCGTCAACAAAGGATTGGAAGACTGAAGGAGCATTCATTAGCCCGTATGGCATGACGAGATACTCGTAATGACCCGAGGTGGTGCTAAATGCCGTTTTCCATTCATCCCCCTCCCTAATGCGCACCAGATTGTACGTGCTCCTGAAATCCAACTTTGTGAAGAGCTACGCTCCGCGTAATGACTCCGTCATAGTCGCAATCAGTGGAAGAGGGTAACTGTACTTAACCGTGATCTGATTGAGACTACGGTAATCTATACACGGGCGCAAACCCCCGTCCTTCTTCTTCACAAAGAAGAAACTCGAGGAAACCGGGGAAGTGGAGGACCGTATGTATCCCTGTGCCAAGGACTCGGCTATGTAAGTCTCCATAGCCGCTGTCTCCTCTTGAGACAGGGGATACACACGGCTCCGCGGAAGAGCCGTGTGTTTGGAGATTTATCGCACAGACCCCCTGTCTATGAGGTGGTAGCCGTGTTGCCCTTGTCTTGCTGAACACGAGTGCTAAGTCCTCATACTCAGGGGGAATGCGCATTGCGGGCACTTGGTTCGGACTCTCAACCGAGGTCGGCCCTAAGGAAACACCTAGACATCTCCCTACACACTGGGCAGACCACTCCATAAGAGCCCTCTGCCACGCAATGGTAGGATCATGGGTGCTTAACCAGGGAAGCCCCAACACCACGGGGTACGCAGGAGAGTCAATCAGATAAAACTGAATGATCTCCTCATGACCCCCCTGCGTCGTCATAGTAAGTGGTGCTGTGACTTCTCTGATCAGCCCCGACCCCAACGGCCGGCTGTCTAAGGCGTGGACAGGAAAGGGGGCTTCTACCGGCCGAAGGGGAATTCCAAACCTATAACAAAATGCCCGATCAATAAAATTCCCAGCTGCGCCTGAATCTACTAGCGCCTTATGCTGGGAATGAGGTGCCACCTGTGGAAATCTCCCAGGAATACTCATGTGACCAACAGAAAGCTCTGGGTAAGTGGGGCGCCTACTCACCTGAAATGACTCCCCAGTGCGTGACCTGTTGTCCCCTCTCCCAGGAGACCCTCCCCAGCACCTGGCCGCGGTGTGTCCTCCACGGCCACAGTTGGTGCAGGGGGTGGCCCCCCTCGGGTTCTC
The DNA here is from genome assembly GCF_964263955.1 of Coregonus lavaretus. Lineage (NCBI taxonomy): Eukaryota > Metazoa > Chordata > Actinopteri > Salmoniformes > Salmonidae > Coregonus > Coregonus lavaretus. The sequence goes on along the minus strand of NW_028164320.1, from coordinate 5,130 downwards.
TCTCCTCCTCTCTCTAGCGCCAGCACCCCCGAGCTCCATGGGAATCGGCTCGGAGGTGCTGGAGGGTGGAATGGTCGGCCCCCACTCGGGACGTCCGCGGGTAGCCAGCAGGGTGTCGAGACGTATGGAGATGTCCACCAACTGGTCGAATGATAGGTTGGTGTCCCTGCAGGCCAGCTCACGACGAACGTCCTCTCGTAGGCTGCACCGGTAATGGTCGATGAGGGCCCTCTCATTCCACCCCGCATCCGCCGCTAGCGTCCGGAACTCCAGTGCGAACTCCTGTGCGCTCCTCTTCCGCTGTCGGAGGTGGAACAGACGCTCCCCCGCCGCTTTCCCTTCAGGTGGGTGATCGAAGACAGCCCTGAAGCCGCGGGAGAACTCCGCGTAGGTGATGGTAGCGGCGTCTATTCCCCTCCATTCGGCGTTGGCCCACTCCAACGCCTTGCCGGATAGACAGGAGATGAGGGCGGAGACGCTCTCGTATCCCGAGGGCGCTGGGTGTATGGTAGCCAGGTAGAGTTCCACCTGCAGGAGGAACCCCTGACACCCGGCTGCAGAACCGTCATATGCCCTCGGGAGCGAGAGCCGAATGCCACTGGGTTCCGGTGCTGAGAGAGGAGGACTGGCCGTTGGTGATGGGATGGAGTAAGAAGGCGTAGGCACCTCTCCAGTCACCAACCGGCGCAGAGTGTTGGACACCTCGTCCATGGCGGCCCCAAGTTGCCGGATCATGGTGTCTTGATAGCTGATCCGCTCTTCCAGCGACTTGGGTGCCGCCGCTGCTCCTGCTGACTCCATAGTTGGTGTTGTTGTTCTGTCAAAAGAACCGATGTGGATGTGGTGGAGGAGTCAGGCGCAGGACACAGAGGATTCGTCCAAAAGACTTTACTAGTCCAAAGTGCAACAAAACAATACACGACCTCGAAAACAAACGGAGGCGAGGGAATTACGCAACATGCGTAAAACAATAAACGAAACTAACAGAGCGCAAACACGCAGCTCCGCACGACAGGCAAACAACAACACACAATCTAACTAATACAAAACAGGGAACTTATAAGACACGTAATCAGAACACAAACAGACACAGGTGTACAAGACAGACTAAAGCAATCACACCACGAAACATACAACGGTGGCAGCTAGTACTCCGGGGACGGCGAACGCCGAAGCCTGCCCGAACCAGGAGGAGGAGCAGTCTCGGCCGAAACCGTGACACCTTGTTACAACACAACTGATTGACTCAAACACATTAAGAAGGAAATGAATTCCACAAATGAACTTTTAAGAAGGCACACTTGTTAATTGAAATGCATTCCAGATGACTACCTCATGAAGCTGGTTGAGAGAATGCCAAGAGTGTGCAAAGCTGTCATCAAGGCAAAGGGTCATCAAGGCAAATATATTTTGATTTGTTTAACACGTTTTTGGTTACTACATGATTCCATATGTGTTATTCCATAGTTTTGATCTCTTCACTATTATTATGCAATGCAGAAAATTGTAAAAATAAAGAAAAACCCTGGAATGAGTAAGTGTGTCCAAACCTTTGACTGGTACTGTACATCATACTGCATCGGGAAGTATAGCGACAGATCTGATGTATACAAAGCAAACACATAGAGCTTTGTAATGTATGAAGAGTGCTGCTGGGCCCTGTTAACATAACATGTGAGTGAGTGTGAAGGGCCTTACTGATACTTGTGTCCAGTTATTACTGCATCAAATCAAATCCAACTTTATTTGTCACATGCCAAATACAACAGGTGTAGACCTTACCGTGAAATGCTTACTTACAAGCCCTTAACCAACAATGCAGTTCAAGAAAGAGTAAAGAAAATATTTACCAAATAAACAGTAAGACAATAAAAGAACAATAACGAGGCTATATACAGGGGGTACCGGTACCGAGTCAATGTAGTCCCCCGCCAGGGTTGTAGGTTCGTTTCCCACGGGGGGCCAGTATGAAAATATATGCACTCACTAACTGTAAGTCACTCTGGATAAGAGCGTCTGCTAAATGACTAAAATGTAATGTGCGGGGGTACAGGTTATTAGAGGGAATTTGTACATGTAGGTAGATGCAGCAGTGTAAAAACAATTATGGGGGGGGTCAATGTAAATAGTCCGGGTGGCCATTTGATTAATTGTCCAGCAGTCTTATGGCTTGGGGGTAGAAGCTGTTAAGGAGCCTTTTGGTCCTAGACTTGGCGCTCCTGTACCTCTTGCCGTGCGGTAGCAGAGAGAACAGTCTATGACTTGGGTGACTGGAGTCTTTGAAAATGTTTTGGGCTTTCCTCTGACACCGCCTAGTATATAGGTCCAGGATGGCAGGAAGCCTGGCCCCAGGTACAGTATGTACTGGGCCATACACACTACCCTCTGTGGGGTCTTACGCTCAGATGCTGAGCAGTTGCCATACCAGGCGGTGATCCATCCGGTCAGGATGCTCTCGATGGTGCAGCTGTAGAACATTTTGAGGATCTGGGGACCCATGCTAAATCTTTTCAGTCTCCTGAGGGGGAAAAGGTGTTGTTCTACTGTCTTGGTGTGTTTGTACCATGATAGTTTGTTGGTGATGTGGACACCAAGGAACTTAAAACTCTCGACCCGCTCCACTACAACCCCGTCGATGTTAATGGGGGCCTGTTCGGCCCGCCTTTTCCTGTAGTCCACGATCAGCTCCTTTGTCTTGCTCACATTGAGGGAAAGGTGTTGTCCTGGCACCACACTGCCAGGTCTCTAACCTTCTACCTATAGGCTGTCTCATCATTGTCGGTGATCAGGCCTACCACTGTTGTGTCATCAGCAAACTTAATGATGGTGTTGGAGTCGTGTTTGGCCACACAGTCGTGGGTGAATAGGAGGTACTGGAGTGGACTAAGCACGCACCCCTGAGAGACCCCAGTGTTGATGATCAGCGAGGCAGATGTGTTGTTGCCTACCCTCACCAACTGGGGGCCGCCCGTCAGGAAGTCAAGGATCCAGTTGCAGAGGGAGGTGTGGGCACTATGGTGTTGAACGCTGAGCTGTAGTCAATGAACAGCATTCTCACATACAGTGGGGAAAAAAGTATTTAGTCAGCCACCAATTGTGCAAGTTGTCCCACTTAAAAAGATGAGAGAGGCCTGTAATTTTCATCATAGGTACACGTCAACTTTGACAGACAAATTGAGATTATTTTTCTCCAGAATATCACATGGTAGGATTTTTAATGAATTTATTTGCAAATTATGGTGGAAAATAAGTATTTGGTCAACTACAAACAAGCAAGATTTCTGGCTCTCACAGAACTGTAACTTCTTCTTTAAGAGGCTCCTCTGTCCTCCACTCGTTACCTGTATTAATGGCACCTGTTTGAACTTGTTATCAGTATAAAAGACACCTGTCCACAACCTCAAACAGTCACACTCCAAACTCCACTATGGCCAAGACCAAAGAGCTGTCAAAGAACACCAGAAACAAAATTGTAGACCTGCACCAGGCTGGGAAGACTGAATCTGCAATAGGTAAGCAGCTTGGTTTGAATAAATCAACTGTGGGAGCAATTATTAGGAAATGGAAGACATACAAGACCACTGATAATCTCCCTCGATCTGGCGCTCCACTCAAGATCTCACCCCGTGGGGTCAAAATGATCACAAGAACGGTGAGCAAAAATCCCAGAACCACACGGGGGGACCTAGTGAATGACCTGCAGAGAGCTGGGACCAAAGTAACAAAGCCTACCATCAGTAACACACTACGCCGCCAGGGACTCAAATCCTGCAGTGCCAGACGTGTCCCCCTGCTTAAGCCAGTACATGTCCAGGTCCGTCTGAAGTTTGCTAGAGCGCATTTGGATGATCCAGAAGAGGATTGGGAGAATGTCATATGGTCAGATGAAACCAAAATATAACTTTTTGGTAAAAACTCAACTCGTCGTGTTTGGAGGACAAAGAATGCTGAGTTGCATCCAAAGAACACCATACCTACTGTGAAGCATGGGGGTGGAAACATCATGCTTTGGGGCTGTTGTTCTGCAAAGGGACCAGGACGACTGATCCGTGTAAAGGAAAGAATGAATGGGGCCATGTATCGTGAGATTTTGAGTGAAAACCTCCTTCCATCAGCAAGGGCATTGAAGATGAAATGTGGCTGGGTCTTTCAGCATGACAATGATCCCAAACACACCGCCCGGGCAACGAAGGAGTGGCTTCGTAAGAAGCATTTCAAGGTCCTGGAGTGGCCTAGCCAGTCTCCAGATCTCAACCCCATAGAAAATCTTTGGAGGGAGTTGAAAGTCCGTGTTGCCCAGCGACAGCCCCAAAACATCACTGCTCTAGAGGAGATCTGCATGGAGGAATGGGCCAAAATACCAGCAACAGTGTGTGAAAACCTTGTGAAGACTTAAAGAAAACGTTTGACCTGTGTCATTGCCAACAAAGGGTATATAACAAAGTATTGAGACACTTTTGTTATTGACCAAATACTTATTTTCCACCATAATTTGCAAATAAATTCATTAAAAATCCTACAATGTGATTTTCTGGAATTTATTTTATCATTTTTTCTGTCATAGTTGACGTGTACCTATGATGAAAATTACAGGCCTCTCTCATCTTTTTAAGTGGGAGAACTTGCACAATTGGTGGCTGACTAAATACTTTTTTCCCCACTGTAGGTGTTCCTCTTGTCCAGGTGGGAAAGGGCAGTGTGGAGTGCAATAGAGATTGCGTCATCTGTGGATCTGTTGGGGTGATATTCGAATTGGAGTGGTTATTGGGTATCCGGGATGATGCTGTTGATGTGAGCCATGACCAGCCTTTCAAAGCACTTCATGGCTACCGACGTGAGTGCTACGGAGCGGTAATCATTTAGGCAGGTTACCTTCGCTTCCTTGGGCACAGGGACTCTGGTGGTCTGCTTGAAACATGTCAGTGAAGACACTTGCCAGTTGGTCCGTGAATGGTTTGAGTACACGTCCTGGTAATCTGTCTGGCCCCACGGCTTTGTGAATGTTGAGCTGTTTAAAGGTCTTGCTCACATCGGCTAACGAGAGCGTTATCACACAGTCGTCCGGAACAGCTGGTGCTCTCATGCATGCTTTAGTGTTGCTTGCCTTGAAGCGAGCATAAAAGGCATTTA
>NW_028164321.1:7500-27669 GCF_964263955.1 Coregonus lavaretus | reverse complement strand
GTTATTCAAAGGGTTCTCCTATGGGGACAGCCAAATAACCCTTTTAGGTTCTAGATAGCACCTTTGTTTTCTAAGAGTGTAGTGTGTGTGTGATATTAGACAGATATACCTGGACCAGCAGCGTAGCGTGGTGTCTCTTGCTGTACATGGAGGGGGTGAAGGAGACGGTGAGGAGAGTACCGGCTGACCCCACTGGGAGGAGCTCACCTGAGGACGGACACACCTGGAACTCACTGCCCCCACCTGGCAGGAACCCTGCTGTGAACGGCTCTGGGTACCTGACACATAGACATGCAGACACACACACACACACACACACACACAGATAGGGTAAGGGTCAGAGAAACACGCACACACATACAGAGTGATGGAGTGCTGCATCAGATGACCTGGCCTCCACAATCCCCCGACCTCAACCCAATTGAGATGGTTTGGGATGAGTCGGATGGCAGACTGAAGGAAAAGCAACCAACAAGTGCTAAGCATATGTGGGAACTCCTTCAAGACTGTTGGAAAAGCATTCCAGGTGAAGCTGGTTGAGAGAATGCCAAGAGTGTGCAAAGCTGTCATCATTGCAAAGCGTGGCTATTTGAAGAATCTCAAATATAAAATATATTTTGATTTGTTTAACACTTGTTTGGTTAATACATACAAATACATCCATATGTGTTATTTCATAGTTTTGATGTCTTCACTATTATTCTACAATGTAAAAAATAGTAAAAATAAAGAAAAACCCTTGAATGAGTAGGTGTGTCCAAACTTTTGACTGGTAGTGTAGATAGGGTAAGGGTCAGAGAAACACACAAACACACACACATAGACACACAGCTTGACCTGGTCTGGCTGGTCAGTCTGAAGCCCACAGCAGAGGTCTTGTGGAGCCCTGCAGCGTTAATGGTGATGACATCATCAACCTGCGGCTCGGTGGAGATGAGGCTGATGGGAAACTTCCAGAGCCCACCTGTCACACACTGGACCGCCAGCACAGCTGAACACCTGGGTAGGGGGGGAAGGAGGGGAGAGGAAAGGAGGGGAGAGAAGTGGGGGGAGGAGAGGAAAGGAGAGGAGAGGAGAGGAGAGGAGAGGAGAGGAGAGGAGAGGAGAGGAGAGGAGAGGAGAGGAGAGGAGAGGAGGGGAGGGGAGGGGAGAGGAGGGGAGAGGAGAGGAGAGGAGAGGAGAGGAGAGGAGAGGAGAGGAGAGGAGGGGAGGGGAGGGGAGGGGAGGGGAGGGGAGGGGAGGGGAGGGGAGGGGAGGGGAGAGGAGAGAATAGGGGGGAGGAGAGGGAAGGAGGGGAGAGGAGAGGATGGGGAGAGGAGAGGATGGGGAGAGGAGAGGCAAGGAAAATAAAGGAGAGGAGGGGAGGGGAGGGGAGGGGAGGGGAGGGGAGGGGGGAGGAGAGGAAAGGAGGGGAGAGGAGAGGAGAGGAGAGGAGAGGAGAGGAGAGGAGAGGAGAGGAGAGGAGAGGAGAGGAGGGGAGGGGAGGGGAGAGAAGAGGGGGAGGAGAGGAAAGGAGGGGAGAGGAGAGGAGGGGGAGAGGAGAGGCAAGAAAAATAAAGGAGAGGAGGGGAGGGGAGGGGAGTGGAGGGGGGAGGAGAGGAAAGGAGAGGAGAGGAGAGGAGAGGAGAGGAGAGGAGAGGAGAGGAGAGGAGAGGAGATAAGAGGGGGAGAAGAGAGGAGAGGAGAGGAGAGGAGAGGAGATAAGAGGGGGAGAAGAGAGGAGAGGAGGTGTGTTTGTGTGTGATATGCGTGTGTATGCGTGTGTCTATGTCATGTACAGTGGGGAAAAAAAGTATTTAGTCAGCCACCAATTGTGCAAGTTCTCCCACTTAAAAAGATGAGAGAGGCCTGTAATGTTCATCATAGGTACACGTCAACTATGACAGACAAAATGAGAAAATAATTTCCAGAAAATCACATTGTAGGATTTTTAATGAATTTATTTGCAAATTATGGTGGAAAATAAGTATTTGGTCACCTACAAACAAGCAAGATTTCTGGCTCTCACAGACCTGTAACTTCTTCTTTAAGAGGCTCCTCTGTCCTCCACTCGTTACCTGTATTAATGGCACCTGTTTGAACTTGTTATCTGTATAAAAGACACCTGTACACAACCTCAAACAGTCACACTCCAAACTCCACTATGGCCAAGACCAAAGAGCTGTCAAAGGACACCAGAAACAAAATTGTAGACCTGCACCAGGCTGGGAAGAATGAATCTGCAATAGGTAAGCAGCTTGGTTTGAAGAAATCAACTGTGGGAGCAATTATTAGGAAATGGAAGACATACAAGACCACTGATAATCTCCCTCGATCTGGGGCTCCACGCAAGATCTCACCCCGTGGGGTCAAAATGATCACAAGAACGGTGAGCAAAAATCCCAGAACCACACGGGGGGACCTAGTGAATGACCTGCAGAGAGCTGGGACACAAGTAACAAAGCCTACCATCAGTAACACAATACGCCGCCAGGGACTCAAATCCTGCAGTGCCAGACGTGTCCCCCTGCTTAAGCCAGTACATGTCCAGGCCCGTCTGAAGTTTGCTAGAGTGCATTTGGATGATCCAGAAGAGGATTGGGAGAATGTCATATGGTCAGATGAAACCAAAATATAACTTTTTGGTAAAAACTCAACTCGTTGTGTTTGGAGGACAAAGAATGCTGAGTTGTATCCAAAGAACACCATACCTACTGTGAAGCATGGGGGTGGAAACATCATGCTTTGGGGCTGTTTTTATGCAAAGGGACCAGGACGACTGATCCGTCTAAAGGAAAGAATGAATGGGGCCATGTATCGTGAGATTTTGAGTGAAAACCTCCTTCCATCAGCAAGGGCATTGAAGATGAAACGTGGCTGGGTCTTTCAGCATGACAATGATCCCAAACACACTGCCCGGGCAACGAAGGAGTGGCTTCGTAAGAAGCATTTCAAGGTCCTGGAGTGGCCTAGCCAGTCTCCAGATCTCAACCCCATAGAAAATCTTTGGAGGGAGTTGAAAGTCCGTGTTGCCCAGCGACAGCCCCAAAACATCACTGCTCTAGAGGAGATCTGCATGGAGGAATGGGCCAAAATACCAGCAACAGTGTGTGAAAACCTTGTGAAGACTTACAGAAAACGTTTGACCTGTGTCATTGCCAACAAAGGGTATATAACAAAGTATTGAGAAACTTTTGTTATTGACCAAATACTTATTTTCCACCATAATTTGCAAATAAATTCATAAAAAATCCTACAATGTGATTTTCTGGATTTTTTTTCCTCATTTTGTCTGTCATAGTTGACGTGTACCTATGATGAAAATTACAGGCCTCTCTCATCTTTTTAAGTGGGAGAACTTGCACAATTGGTGGCTGACTAAATACTTTTTTCCCCACTGTATGTCCATTACCTGAGGGGTTTGTAGGGGGTGAAGATGAGGTTGACGGTGAGGGAGACGATGCCAGAGTGGGGGTCTCTGTGACAGTTCAGTAGAGACAGGGCTACACAGCCCTCCAGCTGGGACCGCTCAGCATCACTGTTATAACACACCTCACATAGGAAGTCTTCTAAAGCCAGCCTGAAGCCTGCTGCTAACACATGGATGGATGGACACACACACATGAATGCATGCATACACACATGCACGCAGGCAACCACACACAAACAGAAACACACACACAAATGCACAATATGAAAACTCGGGTGCTCCGTTGGATGAATTCACACAAACGCGTATACCCACACCCAAACACACACACACACACACATACAAGTCTGGAACCAACAGGACCCTGAACAGCTTCTACCCGGAAGCCATAAGACTGCTAAATAGTTAGTTAAATAGTTAACCAAATAGCTACCAGGACTATCTGCATTGACCCTTTTTACTCTTCACATACGCTGCTGCTACTGTTTATTATCTATCCTGTTGACTAGTCACTTTACCCCTACCTATATGTACATATCTACCTGAATGACCACGTTCCCCTGCACATGGACTAGGTACTGGTTCCCCGTGTATATAGCTAAGTTATCGTTAGTCATTATGGATTTATTCCTCCTGTTATTATCTTTCTATGATTTCTCTGTTTTCTTTCTCTCTGTGTTGTTGGGAAAGACCTGTAAGTCAGCATGTCACTGTTAGTCCACACCTGTTGTTTACCAAGGATTAGGAAGCACGTGACAGATACAATGGTTTTGGATTTGACACACACACTCACGCGCCACCCTGACTTTGTCAAAACAGCAATACGGTGTGTGGTGTTAGGATATTAGACTCATCCTACAGGAGAATGAAGAACTAGTGTACTTCACTCAACCAGAGTTATCATGCTATGGTAACGAACACTGTGAACAATGTAAGCTGACTAAGTTACCTTGGATATGCTCTGTTGAGCCAGAAATGATGCATCACAATTAGCTACATAATCACGGACACACTGTCAGGGTAGAGGTACACAAACGAGTACACACACAATGATGTGCTGTTAACACACAGTCACTTCAAACCTAACTTCCAGTTAAGTGGATGTGATCTCACCTGAGGTTCCTGAGGAGAGGGCGATGCTGAGAGGTGTGTCTGTGTTGCTGACTGAGGAGGGGGCGATGCTGAGAGGTGTGTCTGTATTGCTGACTGAGGAGGGGGCGATGCTGAGAGGTGTGTCTGTGTTGCTGACTGAGGAGGGGGCGATGCTGAGAGGTGTGTCTGTGTTGCTGACTGAGGAGGGGCCGATGCTGAGAGGTGTGTCTGTGTTGCTGACTGAGGAGGGGGCGATGCTGAGAGGTGTGTCTGTGTTGCTGACTGAGGAGGGGGCGATGCTGAGAGGTGTGTCTGTGTTGCTGACTGAGGAGGGGGCGATGCTGAGAGGTGTGTCTGTGTTGCTGACTGAGGAGGGGGCGATGCTGAGAGGTGTGTCTGTGTTGCTGACTGAGGAGCCAGGAACACATCCAGTCAACAGCACCTCCACTCTCTCTTCCACTCGACCACGAGCCTCACATTCTATCACCGCTGGATGAGAGGGTTTAGGAGGGGCCTCAGGGATGCCATGGATGGGGTAGATCCAGCGGACCAAACGGACCCGGCCCCCCTCTACCACCACACACCTGTACACAGAGAGACACCTGTTACACACACACACACACACACACACACACACACACACACACACACACACACACTGTACTGACTTGTCCCTCTGGGCCGTGGTGAGTGGTGTGTCCAGGCGGGGGTGGTTGAAGAGGGGCTCTAGCTGGACCTGGAGCCAGGCCTGGTGCAGTTGCATGGAGTCAGGGGCAAACACCACAGGAATGTCCACACTGGCCCCCGCAGACACACGCACACCTGGAGCCAACATGGAGGACGGGAGGGACTAGGCTTAAACTCAGCGGGCTAACACAGTCTTGTGGAGAGCAGATGAACTATCCCTTTAAAGTAAGGCTTGACACAGAGTTGTGTAAGGACTGACCTTGTGTCTGTTTGAGGGGGATGCAGAAGACTGTCCTATCACACATGAAGGACTGGCTTGATCTCTTCTGACCGGGCTCCTCGTCTGATAGGAGAAGGAATAGCAGCTTTACAACCATCATGTACTGTCTCTACTAGAACCGTTTCCCTGTGTGTCTGTGGTGTGACTATGTGTGTACATGCATACTGTATATGTGTGTATGTGTGTGTGTGTCCAGTGTGTGTACAGTGTGTGTCCAGTGTGTGTCCAGTGTGTGTCCAGTGTGTGTCCAGTGTGTGTCCAGTTAGTGTGTGTCCAGTGTGTGTCCAGTGTGTGTCCAGTGTGTGTCCAGTTAGTGAGTGTCCAGTGTGTGTCCAGTGTGTGTCCAGTGCGTGTCCAGTTTGTGAGTGTCCAGTGTGTGTCCAGTGAGTGTCCAGTTTGTGTCCAGTGTGTGAGTGTCCAGTGTGTGTCCAGTGTGTGTCCAGTGTGTGTCCAGTGTGTGTCCAGTTTGTGAGTGTCCAGTGTGTGTCCAGTGTGTGTCCAGTTTGTGTCCAGCATGTGTCCAGTGTGTGTCCAGTGAGTGTCCAGTTTGTGTCCAGCATGTCCAGTGTGTGTCCAGTGAGTGTCCAGTGTGTGTCCAGTGTGTGTCCAGTTTGTGGGTGTCCAGTGTGTGTCCAGTGTGTGTCCAGTGTGTGTGTGTCCAATGTGTGTCCAGTGTGTGTCCAGTGTGTGTCCAGTGTGTGTCCAGTGTGTGTCCAGTGTGTGTGTGTCCAGTGTGTGTGTGTCCAGTGTGTGTCCAGTGTGTGTTTGACCTGTGAGTCTGAGGTGCAGCAGGGCTGGGTGTTCTGTAGGGTTCCTGAAGGGGAGGATGAGGGAGGAGTGAGATCCCACAGGGGAGGCTACAGACAGGGGCTCCATCCTCCCAGGGGTCAGGCCTTCACCACACAGCTGGAAGCTCCACTGCTTCAACTGGGGAGGACAATAACAACAACAACAACAACAACAACAACAGCAACTAAATCTTTGTCCTCTGACAGATGGCGGAATAACATTTTGGTTACTTAGTTACGTGTGGAATGTCCGACGCAAACAAGGAAGAAATAGCAGAGATTTCAGCACCACGGGCAGCGAAAAAATGGAATTGATTTGGATGAATCTTTGCAATGTTCATCAACAATCATTGTTTATACCATTGTACTGTGAGTCTGTCCTTTTCCAACTGACGGTATCAGACAGTCCTTATTCACTTCCTACCTATTCCCCTTCCTCTCTAACCCTTCTATGTTTACAGATCTGTAAGGTGGAAGCAATATGGTGGAATGTTTCCCACTACACTGTTTATATCTATCCAGACCCTTCAGATACACCACTACACTGTTTATACCTATCCAGACCCTTCATATCACCACTACACTGTTTATACAGACCCTTCAGATACACCACTACACTGTTTATCCCTATCCAGACCCTTCAGATATACCACTACACTGTTTATATCTATCCAGACCCTTCAGATACACCACTACACTGTTTATATCTATCCAGACCCTTCAGATACACCACTACACTGTTTATATCTATCCAGAGCCTTCAGATCACCACTACACTGTTTATATCTATCCAGACCCTTCAGATACACCACTACACTGTTTATATCTATCCAGACCCTTCAGATACACCACTACACTGTTTATATCTATCCAGAGCCTTCAGATCACCACTACACTGTTTATATCTATCCAGACCCTTCAGATACACAACTACACTGTTTATACCTATCCAGACCCTTCAGATATACCACTACACTGTTTATATCTATCCAGACCCTTCAGATCACCACTACACTGTTTATATCTATCCAGACCCTTCAGATATACCACTACACTGTTTATATCTATCCAGACCCTTCAGATCACCACTACACTGTTTATATCTATCCAGACCCTTCAGATACACCACTACACTGTTTATATCTATCCAGACCCTTCAGATACACCACTACGCTGTTTATATCTATCCAGAGCCTTCAGATCACCACTACACAGTTTATATCTATCCAGACCCTTCAGATACACCACTACACTGTTTATATCTATCCAGACCCTTCAGATCACCACTACACTGTTTATATCTATCCAGACCCTTCAGATACACCACTACACTGTTTATATCTATCCAGAGCCTTCAGATCACCACTACACTGTTTATATCTATCCAGACCCTTCAGATATACCACTACACTGTTTATATCTATCCAGACCCTTCAGATACACCACTACACTGTTTATATCTATCCAGACCCTTCAGATACACCACTACAATGTTTATATCTATCCAGACCCTTCAGATCACCACTACACTGTTTATATCTATCCAGAGCCTTCAGATCACCACTACACTGTTTATATCTATCCAGACCCTTCAGATACACCACTACACTGTTTATATCTATCCAGACCCTTCAGATACACAACTACACTGTTTATACCTATCCAGACCCTTCAGATATACCACTACACTGTTTATATCTATCCAGACCCTTCAGATACACCACTACACTGTTTATATCTATCCAGACCCTTCAGATACACCACTACACTGTTTATATCTACCCAGAGCCTTCAGATCACCACTACACTGTTTATATCTATCCAGACCCTTCAGATATACCACTACACTGTTTATCCCTATCCAGACCCTTCAGATACACCACTACACTGTTTATATCTATCCAGACCCTTCAGATACACCACTACACTGTTTATACCTATCCAGACCCTTCAGATACACCACTACACTGTTTATATCTATCCAGACTCTTCAGATCACCACTACACTGTTTATATCTATCCAGAGCCTTCAGATCACCACTACACTGTTTATATCTATCCAGACCCTTCAGATACACCACTACACTGTTTATATCTATCCAGACCCTTCAGATACACCACTACACTGTTTATACCTATCCAGACCCTTCATATCACCACTACACTGTTTATACAGACCCTTCAGATACACAACTACACTGTTTATATCTATCCAGACCCTTCAGATACCCCACTACACTGTTTATATCTATCCAGACCCTTCAGATACACCACTACACTGTTTATATATATCCAGACCCTTCAGATACACCACTACACTGTTTATATCTATCCAGACCCTTCAGATACACCACTACACTGTTTATATCTATCCAGACCCTTCATATCACCACTACACTGTTTATACAGACCCTTCAGATACACAACTACACTGTTTATATCTATCCAGACCCTTCAGATACACCACTACACTGTTTATATCTATCCAGACCCTTCAGATACACCACTACACTGTTTATATCTATCCAGACCCTTCAGATACACCACTACACTGTTTATACCTATCCAGACCCTTCAGATACACCACTACACTGTTTATACCTATCCAGACCCTTCATATCACCACTACACTGTTTATACAGACCCTTCAGATACACAACTACACTGTTTATATCTATCCAGACCCTTCAGATACCCCACTACACTGTTTATATCTATCCAGACCCTTCAGATACACCACTACACTGTTTATACCTATCCAGACCCTTCAGATATACCACTACAATGTTTATATCTATCCAGACCCTTCAGATATACCACTACAATGTTTATATCTATCCAGACCCTTCAGATACACCACTACACTGTTTATATCTATCCAGACCCTTCAGATATACCACTACAATGTTTATATCTATCCAGACCCTTCAGATCACCACTACACTGTTTATATCTATCCAGACCCTTCATATCACCACTACACTGTTTATACAGACCCTTCAGATACACCACTACACTGTTTATATATATCCAGACCCTTCAGATACACCACTACACTGTTTATACCTATCCAGACCCTTCAGATACACCACTACAATGTTTATATCTATCCAGACCCTTCAGATCACCACTACACTGTTTATATATATCCAGACCCTTCAGATACACCACTACACTGTTTATATCTATCCAGACCCTTCAGATACACCACTACACTGTTTATATCTATCCAGACCCTTCAGATACACCACTACACTGTTTATATCTATCCAGACCCTTCAGATACACCACTACACTGTTTATATCTATCCAGAGCCTTCAGATATACCACTACACTGTTTATATCTATCCAGACCCTTCAGATACACCACTACACTGTTTATATCTATCCAGACCCTTCAGATACACCACTACACTGTTTATATCTATCCAGACCCTTCAGATATACCACTACACTGTTTATATCTATCCAGACCCTTCAGATCACCACTACACTGTTTATATCTATCCAGACCCTTCAGATCACCACTACACTGTTTATATCTATCCAGACCCTTCAGATCACCACTACACTGTTTATATCTATCCAGACCCTTCAGATATACCACTACACTGTTTATATCTATCCAGACCCTTCAGATACACCACTACACTGTTTATATCTATCCAGACCCTTCAGATCACCACTACACTGTTTATATCTAACCAGACCCTTCATATCACCACTACACTGTTTATACCTATCCAGACCCTTCAGATATACCACTACACTGTTTATATCTATCCAGACCCTTCAGATACACCACTACACTGTTTATACCTATCCAGACCCTACAGATACACCACTACACTGTTTATACAGACCCTTCAGATATACCACTACACTGTTTATATCTATCCAGACCCTTCAGATACACCACTACACTGTTTATATCTATCCAGACCCTTCAGATCACCACTACACTGTTTATATATATCCAGACCCTTCAGATCACCACTACACTGTTTATACAGACCCTTCAGATCACCACTACACTGTTTATATCTATCCAGACCCTTCAGATACACCACTACACTGTTTATATCTATCCAGATCCTTCAGATCACCACTACACTGTTTATATATATCCAGACCCTTCAGATCACCACTACACTGTTTATATCTATCCAGACCCTTCAGATACACCACTACACTGTTTATATATATCCAGACCCTTCAGATCACCACTACACTGTTTATATATATCCAGACCCTTCAGATCACCACTACACTGTTTATATCTATCCAGACCCTTCAGATACACCACTACACTGTTTATATATCCAGACCCTTCAGATCACCACTACACTGTTTATATCTATCCAGACCCTTCGGATACACCACTACACTGTTTATACAGACCCTTCAGATATACCACTACACTGTTTATATCTATCCAGACCCTTCAGATACACCACTACACTGTTTATATCTATCCAGACCCTTCAGATCACCACTACACTGTTTATATATATCCAGACCCTTCAGATCACCACTACACTGTTTATACAGACCCTTCAGATCACCACTACACTGTTTATATCTATCCAGACCCTTCAGATCACCACTACACTGTTTATACCTATCCAGACCCTTCAGATACACCACTACACTGTTTATACCTATCCAGACCCTTCAGATACACCACTACACTGTTTATATCTATCCAGACCCTTCAGATCACCACTACACTGTTTATATATATCCAGACCCTTCAGATCACCACTACACTGTTTATATCTATCCAGACCCTTCAGATACACCACTACACTGTTTATATATCCAGACCCTTCAGATCACCACTACACTGTTTATATATATCCAGCTAATGATCTTCCTATGTCTTCCTACCTGCCTTAGGACAGGTGGTTTAGGGTTAGACAGGTGGTTTAGGGTTAGACAGGCGGGTTAGGGTTAGACAGGTGGTTTAGGGTGAGACAGGTGGTTTAGGGTTAGACAGGCGGGTTAGGGTTAGACAGCTGGGTTAGGGTGAGACAGGTGGGTTAGGGTGAGACAGGTGGGTTAGGGTTAGACAGGTGGGTTAGGGTGAGACAGGTGGGTTAGGGTGAGACAGGTGGGTTAGGGTGAGACAGGTGGGTTAGGGTTAGACAGGTGGGTTAGGGTTAGACAGGTGGGTTAGGGTGAGACAGGTGGGTTAGGGTGAGACAGGCGGGTTAGGGTTAGACAGGCGGGTTAGGGTTAGACAGGTGGGTTAGGGTGAGACAGGTGGGTTAGGGTGAGACAGGTGGGTTAGGGTTAGACAGGTGGGTTAGGGTTAGACAGGTGGGTTAGGGTTAGACAGGTGGGTTAGGGTGAGACAGGTGGGTTAGGGTGAGACAGGTGGGTTAGGGTTAGACAGGTGGGTTAGGGTTAGACAGGTGGGTTAGGGTTAGACAGGAGGGTTAGGGTTAGACAGCTGGGTTAGGGTGAGACAGGTGGGTTAGGGTTAGACAGGTGGGTTAGGGTGAGACAGGTGGGTTAGGGTGAGACAGGTGGGTTAGGGTTAGACAGGTGGGTTAGGGTGAGACAGGTGGGTTAGGGTGAGACAGGTGGGTTAGGGTTAGACAGGTGGGTTAGGGTTAGACAGGTGGGTTAGGATTAGACAGGTGGGTTAGGGTTAGACAGGTGGGTTAGGGTGAGACAGGTGGGTTAGGGTGAGACAGGTGGGTTAGGGTGAGACAGGTGGGTTAGGGTTAGACAGGTGGGTTAGGGTTAGACAGGTGGGTTAGGGTGAGACAGGTGGGTTAGGGTGAGACAGGTGGGTTAGGGTTAGACAGGTGGGTTAGGGTTAGACAGGTGGGTTAGGGTGAGACAGGTGGGTTAGGGTGAGACAGGTGGGTTAGGGTGAGACAGGTGGGTTAGGGTTAGACAGGTGGGTTAGTGTGAGACAGGTGGGTTAGGGTTAGACAGGTGGGTTAGGGTTAGACAGGTGGGTTAGGGTTAGACAGGTGGGTTAGGGTGAGACAGGTGGGTTAGGGTGAGACAGGTGGGTTAGGGTTAGACAGGTGGGTTAGGGTTAGACAGGTGGGTTAGGGTGAGACAGGTGGGTTAGGGTGAGACAGGTGGGTTAGGGTTAGACAGGTGGGTTAGGGTTAGACAGGTGGGTTAGGGTTAGACAGGTGGGTTAGGGTGAGACAGGTGGGTTAGGGTTAGACAGGTGGGTTAGGGTTAGACAGGTGGGTTAGGGTTAGACAGGTGGGTTAGGGTTAGACAGGTGGGTTAGGGTGAGACAGGTGGGTTAGGGTTAGACAGGTGGGTTAGGGTTAGACAGGTGGGTTAGGGTGAGACAGGTGGGTTAGGGTTAGACAGGTGGGTTAGGGTTAGACAGGTGGGTTAGGGTTAGACAGGTGGGTTAGGGTGAGACAGGTGGGTAAGGGTGAGACAGGTGGGTTAGGGTGAGACAGGTGGGTTAGGGTTAGACAGGTGGGTTAGGGTTAGACAGGTGGGTTAGGGTTAGACAGGTGGTTTAGGGTGAGACAGGTGGTTTAGGGTTAGACAGGCGGGTTAGGGTTAGACAGCTGGGTTAGGGTGAGACAGGTGGGTTAGGGTGAGACAGGTGGGTTAGGGTTAGACAGGTGGGTTAGGGTGAGACAGGTGGGTTAGGGTGAGACAGGTGGGTTAGGGTTAGACAGGTGGGTTAGGGTTAGACAGGTGGGTTAGGGTGAGACAGGTGGGTTAGGGTGAGACAGGTGGGTTAGGGTGAGACAGGTGGGTTAGGGTTAGACAGGTGGGTTAGGGTTAGACAGGTGGGTTAGGGTGAGACAGGTGGCTTAGGGTTAGACAGGTGGGTTAGGGTTAGACAGGCGGGTTAGGGTTAGACAGGTGGGTTAGGGTTAGACAGGTGGGTTAGGGTGAGACAGGTGGGTTAGGGTGAGACAGGTGGGTTAGGGTGAGACAGGTGGGTTAGGGTTAGACAGGTGGGTTAGGGTGAGACAGGTGGGTTAGGGTTAGACAGGTGGGTTAGGGTTAGACAGGTGGGTTAGGGTTAGACAGGTGGGTTAGGGTGAGACAGGTGGGTTAGGGTGAGACAGGTGGGTTAGGGTTAGACAGGTGGGTTAGGGTTAGACAGGTGGGTTAGGGTGAGACAGGTGGGTTAGGGTGAGACAGGTGGGTTAGGGTGAGACAGGTGGGTTAGGGTTAGACAGGTGGGTTAGGGTTAGACAGGTGGGTTAGGGTTAGACAGGTGGGTTAGGGTTAGACAGGTGGGTTAGGGTTAGACAGGTGGGTTAGGGTGAGACAGGTGGGTTAGGGTTAGACAGGTGGGTTAGGGTTAGACAGGTGGGTTAGGGTGAGACAGGTGGGTTAGGGTTAGACAGGTGGGTTAGTGTGAGACAGGTGGGTTAGGGTTAGACAGGTGGGTTAGGGTTAGACAGGTGGGTTAGGGTTAGACAGGTGGGTTAGGGTGAGACAGGTGGGTTAGGGTGAGACAGGTGGGTTAGGGTTAGACAGGTGGGTTAGGGTTAGACAGGTGGGTTAGGATTAGACAGGTGGGTTAGGGTTAGACAGGTGGGTTAGGGTGAGACAGGTGGGTTAGGGTGAGACAGGTGGGTTAGGGTGAGACAGGTGGGTTAGGGTTAGACAGGTGGGTTAGGGTTAGACAGGTGGGTTAGGGTGAGACAGGTGGGTTAGGGTGAGACAGGTGGGTTAGGGTTAGACAGGTGGGTTAGGGTTAGACAGGTGGGTTAGGGTGAGACAGGTGGGTTAGGGTGAGACAGGTGGGTTAGGGTGAGACAGGTGGGTTAGGGTTAGACAGGTGGGTTAGTGTGAGACAGGTGGGTTAGGGTTAGACAGGTGGGTTAGGGTTAGACAGGTGGGTTAGGGTTAGACAGGTGGGTTAGGGTGAGACAGGTGGGTTAGGGTGAGACAGGTGGGTTAGGGTTAGACAGGTGGGTTAGGGTTAGACAGGTGGGTTAGGGTGAGACAGGTGGGTTAGGGTGAGACAGGTGGGTTAGGGTTAGACAGGTGGGTTAGGGTTAGACAGGTGGGTTAGGGTTAGACAGGTGGGTTAGGGTGAGACAGGTGGGTTAGGGTTAGACAGGTGGGTTAGGGTTAGACAGGTGGGTTAGGGTTAGACAGGTGGGTTAGGGTTAGACAGGTGGGTTAGGGTGAGACAGGTGGGTTAGGGTTAGACAGGTGGGTTAGGGTTAGACAGGTGGGTTAGGGTGAGACAGGTGGGTTAGGGTTAGACAGGTGGGTTAGGGTTAGACAGGTGGGTTAGGGTTAGACAGGTGGGTTAGGGTGAGACAGGTGGGTAAGGGTGAGACAGGTGGGTTAGGGTGAGACAGGTGGGTTAGGGTTAGACAGGTGGGTTAGGGTTAGACAGGTGGGTTAGGGTTAGACAGGTGGTTTAGGGTGAGACAGGTGGTTTAGGGTTAGACAGGCGGGTTAGGGTTAGACAGCTGGGTTAGGGTGAGACAGGTGGGTTAGGGTGAGACAGGTGGGTTAGGGTTAGACAGGTGGGTTAGGGTGAGACAGGTGGGTTAGGGTGAGACAGGTGGGTTAGGGTTAGACAGGTGGGTTAGGGTTAGACAGGTGGGTTAGGGTGAGACAGGTGGGTTAGGGTGAGACAGGTGGGTTAGGGTGAGACAGGTGGGTTAGGGTTAGACAGGTGGGTTAGGGTTAGACAGGTGGGTTAGGGTGAGACAGGTGGCTTAGGGTTAGACAGGTGGGTTAGGGTTAGACAGGCGGGTTAGGGTTAGACAGGTGGGTTAGGGTTAGACAGGTGGGTTAGGGTGAGACAGGTGGGTTAGGGTGAGACAGGTGGGTTAGGGTGAGACAGGTGGGTTAGGGTTAGACAGGTGGGTTAGGGTGAGACAGGTGGGTTAGGGTTAGACAGGTGGGTTAGGGTTAGACAGGTGGGTTAGGGTTAGACAGGTGGGTTAGGGTGAGACAGGTGGGTTAGGGTGAGACAGGTGGGTTAGGGTTAGACAGGTGGGTTAGGGTTAGACAGGTGGGTTAGGGTGAGACAGGTGGGTTAGGGTGAGACAGGTGGGTTAGGGTGAGACAGGTGGGTTAGGGTTAGACAGGTGGGTTAGGGTTAGACAGGTGGGTTAGGGTTAGACAGGTGGGTTAGGGTTAGACAGGTGGGTTAGGGTTAGACAGGTGGGTTAGGGTGAGACAGGTGGGTTAGGGTTAGACAGGTGGGTTAGGGTTAGACAGGTGGGTTAGGGTGAGACAGGTGGGTTAGGGTTAGACAGGTGGGTTAGGGTTAGACAGGTGGGTTAGGGTTAGACAGGTGGGTTAGGGTTAGACAGGTGGGTTAGGGTTAGACAGGTGGGTTAGGGTTAGACAGGTGGGTTAGGGTTAGACAGGTGGGTTAGGGTTAGACAGGTGGGTTAGGGTGAGACAGGTGGGTTAGGGTTATACAGGTGGGTTAGGGTGAGACAGGTGGGTTAGGGTTAGACAGGTGGGTTAGGGTTAGACAGGTGGGTTAGGGTTAGACAGGTGGGTTAGGGTTAGACAGGTGGGTTAGGGTTAGACAGGTGGGTTAGGGTGAGACAGGTGGGTTAGGGTTAGACAGGTGGGTTAGGGTGAGACAGGTGGGTTAGGGTTATACAGGTGGGTTAGGGTTAGACAGGTGGGTTAGGGTTAGACAGGTGGGTTAGGGTTAGACAGGTGGGTTAGGGTGAGACAGGTGGGTTAGGGTTAGACAGGTGAGTTAGGGTTAGACAGGTGGGTTAGGGTTAGACAGGTGGGTTAGGGTTAGACAGGTGGGTTAGGGTTAGACAGGTGGGTTAGGGTTAGACAGGTGGGTTAGGGTTAGACAGGTGGGTTAGGGTGAGACAGGTGGGTTAGGGTGAGACAGCTGGGTTAGGGTTAGACAGCTGGGTTAGGGTTAGACAGGTGGGTTAGGGTTAGACAGGTGGGTTAGGGTTAGACAGGTGGGTTAGGGTTAGACAGGTGAGTTAGGGTTAGACAGGTGGGTTAGGGTGAGACAGGTGGGTTAGGGTGAGACAGCTGGGTTAGGGTTAGACAGCTGGGTTAGGGTTAGACAGGTGGGTTAGGGTTAGACAGGTGGGTTAGGGTTAGACAGGTGGGTTAGGGTTAGACAGGTGAGTTAGGGTTAGACAGGTGGGTTAGGGTTAGACAGGTGGGTTAGGGTGAGACAGGTGGGTTAGGGTTAGACAGGTGGGTTAGGGTTAGACAGGTGGGTTAGGGTTAGACAGGTGGGTTAGGGTTAGACAGGTTAGTTTACCTGAGAACAGGTGAAGGAGATCTTGGCTGTGTGGTTTCCGGCTCCGATGGTTGATGGGCTGAAACGAACAGGAACCTGGGTGGACGAGTGTTGGGCTACAATGAGCTGCAAAGACACACACACACACACACACACACACACACACACACACACACACACACACACACACACACACACACACACACACACACACACACACACACACACACACACACACACACACACACACACACACACACACACACACACACACACACACACACACACACACACACACACAAACACACACACACACACAAACACACACACACACACAGTTTAAACGGCAAATAAGTCCATATTTTATACTGTATGTTCCACTCTAATTACAACTGGTCTCATAAATGTCTCTACACATACTTTCTATAAGGTGTAGTGTACCTGAAAAACAACTGACAATGGGTTGATAATAATAGGACTATTCAGGAAGCAATCAGTCTTCATCTACAGAATGTTCTTCATTAGCCATTATGCTGCTAGGCAACCAAACACAAGCCTGAGAGAACAACAGATAATTTCACTAGCCACTCAGAAGAGTAGACATCATTTCCACAATATTGGAGGCTACGACCGCCTTGATGGTGGAAATGGGAAAATGGATCAACTATGAATTACTCTCCAAATGTTTTTAAACAAACAAAAAAAACGTTTTACTGAAAACAAAGGGACACACATGCTGCGTGTGTGTGTGTGTACTAACTGGTCTGCTGGTGTCCAGCTCCAGGGTGAAGTTGCGAGGGTTGCTGTTGACCGTGTCCAGCTCCAGTGTCTCGTCTGTGGGGTTGACCAGCGGGATGTACAGCCTGGTCCACCTGAGAACACACAGTTTAGGTGGGGTTATGTGTGTGTGTGTGTGTGTGTGTGTGTGTGTGTGTGTGTGTGTGTGTGTGTGTGTGTGTGTGTGTGTGTGTGTACATGTACATACTTTCCCAGTTCACAGCTGCTCTGTGGTAAGGTGGTGAGGACAGGAGGTTGGGCCAGCAGGTCCAGCTGGTACCAGAACTCTCCCACCAGCTCTGATTGGAAGACCACACTAACAGAGAACACCATCATACACAATCACACACACACACACACACACACACAAAGACACATAAACTCTTATTTGTGTGTGGTTGATACAAGCTCTTATACTATGTTCTATTTGTTGCCATTTGTAACAATCAACAAATCCCTCTGTGGATCAATAAAGTGTATTATTTTCTTTACATCCAATCATTCATTCAACCTGATTCCCAATGACACTGTGTCCAAAACAATAAGGTTGAGATAACATGACAGAGATCAGGGCCCGTATTCACAAAGCATCTGAGCGGAGGAGCGCTGAACTAGGATCAGTTTAGCCTTTTAGATCATAATGAATATTAGAGGGGACCTGATCCTAGATCAGCACCCCTAATCTGAGAGTCTTAGTGAATACGGGCCCTGAAGTCTTTCCAGAACAGTCAAGGTGTCTCTGTCTCTTACCTGTCTGTCTCTTACCTGTCTGTCTCTTACCTGTCTGTCTCTTACCTGTCTGTCTCTTCCTTACTATAATAGGAGAGAAGGTGTCTGTCTCTTAACTGTCTGTCTCTTATCTGTCTGTCTCTTTCCTACTATAACAGGAGAGAAGGTGTCTGTCTCTTTCCTGTCTGTCTCTTACCTGTCTGTCTCTTACCTGTCTGTCTCTTCCTTACTATAATAGGAGAGAAGGTGTCTGTCTCTTAACTGTCTGTCTCTTTCCTGCCTGTTTCTTACCTACTATAGCAGGAGGGAAGGTGTCTGTCTCTTTCCTGTCTGTCTCTTCCCTACGATAACAGGAGAGAAGGTGTCTGTCTCTTTCCTGTCTGTCTCTTACCTGCCTGTTCTCTTTCCTACTATAACAGGAGAGAAGGTGTCTGTCTCTTTCCTGTCTGTCTCTTACCTGTCTGTCTCTTCCCTACTATAACAGGAGAGAAGATGTCTGTCTCTTACCTGTCTGTCTCTTATATGTCTGTCTCTTTCCTACTATAACAGGAGAGAAGGTGTCTGTCTCTTTCCTGTCTGTCTCTTTCCTGTCTGTCTCTTACCTACTATAGCAGGAGAGAAGGTGTCTGTCTCTTACCTGTCTGTCTCTTCCCTACGATAACAGGAGAGAAGGTGTCTGTCTCTTACCTGTCTGTCTCTTACCTGTCTGTCTCTTTCCTACTATAACAGGAGAGAAGGTGTCTGTCTCTTTCCTGTCTGTCTCTTACCTGTCTGTCTCTTCCCTACTATAACAGGAGAGAAGATGTCTGTCTCTTACCTGTCTGTCTCTTATATGTCTGTCTCTTTCCTACTATAACAGGAGAGAAGGTGTCTGTCTCTTTCCTGTCTGTCTCTTTCCTGTCTGTCTCTTACCTACTATAGCAGGAGAGAAGGTGTCTGTCTCTTACCTGTCTGTCTCTTCCCTATGATAACAGGAGAGAAGGTGTCTGTCTCTTACCTGTCTGTCTCTTACCTGTCTGTCTCTTTCCTACTATAACAGGAGAGAAGGTGTCTGTCTCTTTCCTGTCTGTCTCTTACCTGTCTGTCTCTTTCCTACTATAACAAGAGAGAAGATGTCTGTCTCTTTCCTGTCTGTCTCTTATCTGTCTGTCTCTTTCCTACTATAACAGGAGAGAAGGTGTCTGTCTCTTACCTGTCTGTCTCTTACCTGTCTGTCTCTTCCCTACTATAACAGGAGAGAAGGTGTCTGTCTCTTACCTGTCTGTCTCTTTCCTACTATAACAGGAGAGAAGGTGTCTGTCTCTTACCTGTCTGTCTCTTCCCTACTATAACAGGAGAGAAGGTGTCTGTCTCTTACCTGTCTGTCTCTTACCTGTCTGTCTGTCTCTTACCTGTCTGTCTCTTTCCTACTATAACAGGAGAGAAGGTGTCTGTCTCTTTCCTGTCTGTCTCTTACCTGTCTGTCTCTTTCCTACTATAACAAGAGAGAAGATGTCTGTCTCTTTCCTGTCTGTCTCTTATATGTCTGTCTCTTTCCTACTATAACAGGAGAGAAGGTGTCTGTCTCTTACCTGTCTGTCTCTTACCTGTCTGTCTCTTCCCTACTATAACAGGAGAGAAGGTGTCTGTCTCTTTCCTGTCTGTCTCTTACCTGTCTGTCTCTTCCCTACTATAACAGGAGAGAAGGTGTCTGTCTCTTTCCTGTCTGTCTCTTACCTGTCTGTCTCTTCCCTACTATAACAGGAGAGAAGGTGTCTGTCTCTTTCCTGTCTGTCTCTTTCCTGTCTGTCTCTTCCCAACTATAACAGGAGAGAAGGTGTCTGTCTCTTTCCTGTCTGTCTCTTACCTGTCTGTCTCTTCCCTACTATAACAGGAGAGAAGGTGTCTGTCTCTTACCTGTCTGTCTCTTTCCTGTCTGTCTCTTACCTGTCTGTCTCTTCCTTACTATAGCAGGAGAGAAGATGTCTGTCTCTTACCTGTCTGTCTCTTCCCTACTATAACAGGAGAGAAGGTGTCTGTCTCTTTCCTGTCTGTCTCTTACCTGTCTGTCTCTTCCCTACTATAACAGGAGAGAAGGTGTCTGTCTCTTACATGTCTGTCTCTTACCTGTCTGTCTCTTTCCTGTCTGTCTCTTACCTGTCTGTCTCTTTCCTGTCTGTCTCTTTCCTACTATAACAGGAGAGAAGGTGTCTG
>NW_028164321.1:0-2500 GCF_964263955.1 Coregonus lavaretus | reverse complement strand
TGTCAAAGTTTCAGCAGGACTGTGAAAACCCCACAGAGCAACCTTGTGTCTTTAGCGGCACAGCTTGAGTGAAAAACATTGCACCATTTTTCTCCCTCCGTGGATGAATCGCTCCCTCTCTGTCTCTCTCCCTCTCTCTCGCTCTCTCTCAAATCAAATCAAATCAAATTGTATTGGTCACATGCGCCGAATACAACAGGTGCAGACATTACAGTGAAATGCTTACTTACAGCCCTTAAACCAACAGTGCATTTATTTTAAACAAAAAAAGTAAAAATAAACCAACAACAAAAAAAGTGTTGAGAAAAAAAAGAGCAGAAGAAAAATAAAGTGACAGTAGGGAGGCTATATATACAGGGGGGTACCGTTGCAGAGTCAATGTGCGGGGGCACCGGCTAGTTGAGGTAGTTGAGGTAATATGTACATGTGGGTAGAGTTAAAGTGACTATGCATAAATACTTAACAGAGTAGCAGCAGCGTAAAAAGGATGGGTGGGGGGGCAGTGCAAATAGTCCGGGTAGCCATGATTAGCTGTTCAGGAGTCTTATGGCTTGGGGGTAGAAGCTGTTGAGAAGTCTTTTGGACCTAGACTTGGCACTCCGGTACCGCTTGCCGTGCGGTAGCAGAGAGAACCGTCTATGACTAGGGTGGCTGGAGTCTTTGACAATTTTGAGGGCCTTCCTCTGACACCGCCTGGTATAGAGGTCCTGGATGGCAGGAAGCTTTGCCCCAGTGATGTACTGGGCCGTATGATCTGGTGCTTCTGTCACCAACCAAGGAGGGACTACAGCAGCACCTAGATCTTCTGTACAGATTCTGTCAGACCTGGGCCCTGACAGTAAATCTCAGTAAGACAAAAATAATGGTGTTCCAAAAAAGGTCCAGTTGCCAGGACCACAAATACAAATTCCATCTAGACAACCGTTGCCCTAGAGCACACAAAAAACGATACATACCTCGCCTAAACATCAGCGCCACAGGTAACTTCCACAAAGCTGTGAACGATCTGAGAGACAAGGCAAGAAGGGCCTTCTATGCCATCAAAAGGAACATAAAATTCGACATACCAATTAGGATCTGGCTAAAAATACTGCATGGTTGTGAGGTCTGGGGTCCGCTCACCAAACAAGAATTCACAAAATGGGACAAACACCAAATTGAGACTCTGCATGCAGAATTCTGCAAAAATATCCTCAGTGTACAACGAAAAACACAAAAGAATGCATGCAGAGAAGAAATAGCCCGCTAATTATAAAAATCCAGAAAAGAGCCATTAAATTCTATAACCACTTAAAAGGAAGCGATTCCCAAACCTTCCATAACAAAGCCATCACCTACAGAGAGATTAACTTGGAGAAGAGTCCCCTAAGTAAGCTGGTCCTGGGGCTCTGTTCACAAACACAAACAGACCCCACAGAGCCCCAGGACAACAACAACAACAACACAATTAGACCCAACCAAATCATGAGAAAACAAAAAGAGAATTACTTGACACATTGGAAAGAATTAACAAAAAAACTGAGCAAACTAGAATGCTATTTGGCCCTAAACAGAGAGTACACAGTGGCAGAATAGCTGACCACTGTGACTGACCCAAACTTAAGGAAAACTTTGACTATGTACAGACTCAGTGAGCATAGCCTTGCTATTGAGAAAGGCCGCCGTAGGCAGACCTGGCTCTCAAGAGAAGACAGGCTATGTGCACACTGCCCACAAAATGAGGTGGAAACTGAGCTGCACTTCCTAACCTCCTGCCAAATGTATGACCATATTAGAGACATATTTCACTCAGATTACAGCGATCCACAAGGAATTCGAAAACAAACCCAATTTCGATAAACTCCCTTATCTACTGGGTGAAAAATCACAGTGTGCCATCACAGCTACAAGATTTGTGACCTGTTGCCACAAGAAAAGGGCAACCAGTGAAGAACAAACAGCATTGTAAATACAACCCATATTTATGTTTATTTATTTTCCCATTTGTACTTTAACTATTTGCACATTGTTACAACACTGTATATAGACATAATATGACATTTGAAATGTCTTTATTCTTTTGGAACTTCTGAGTGTAATGTTTACTGTTAATATTTATTGTTTATTTCACTTTTGTTTACTATCTACTTCACTTGCTTTGGCAATGTTAACATACGTTTCCCATGCCAATAAAGCCCTTGAATTGAATTGAATTGAGAGAGTGAGTGAGTGAGTGAGTGAGTGAGTGAGTGAGTGAGTGAGTGAGTGAGTGAGTGAGTGAGTGAGTGAGTGAGTGAGTGAGTGAGTGAGTGAGTGAGTGAGTGAGAGAGAGAGAGAGAGAGAGAGAGAGAGAGAGAGAGAGATGAAATACTGTGTCATATATCAATCCAGACTGTGAACAAAACAACTCAACTCTGAAGCTATCAACTGTCAGCTCTACTTCAGTTGCTGTGATACACTAACTATCGAACAATAGACAGAGCTATAGGCTCTCTCCTTCTATAACCATTGGTAGAGCTGT
>NW_028164322.1:0-54916 GCF_964263955.1 Coregonus lavaretus | reverse complement strand
TAATCTTCATGTAAACAACCACAACAGTATACTTACCTACCTATAACAATGAAAACAAGACTTGAGCGATATCATATCCCACAATATCACTTCCCACCTCCAACTACATGTATGAACTCCCCTTCGACACCATTACCCCAATTATGAAGCTATGCCAGAACATTGGTGATACGCTGAGACCTCCAGCCACGGCGGCGGTGCCAGAGCCAGTCTCAGCACATTTAGATCTCTCCACACTCTATCGACACAGAAAGCTTGTTAGCGTTATTAGTTCAATTATGCTAATTGCAGCCGCATCCATTTATGCTTGGCCGCGGCAGCCTGTAGTGCACGACAGTGGCACTCAGTATAATAAAAACAGTATTGATGGCACACAGGTTTCTACTACGCAGGCATGGTGTAAATCAGAGGCCAACAGACAGAGCAACAACAAATACAGCTAACAGCTCTCCTGAAGGAGCTCCACTCTACATGTGCTTTGACACTTTCACACTGTAAACGCTAAAGGGGAAGATGACGCGTGAAGCAGCAACTGTCAGGTCACTCTCAACACAATCATCTGACACCAAAAGCAAATGTACACTGTGGCTGATATTAATGCTCCAAACGAGACAGTATGTTTACTGAATTAGTCGTTTTAACATGGGCTGGTACATTTGATCTAAAGTCACTAGAGAAGGGTTCCCCAACTGGCGGCCTACGGACCGAATTTGGCCCGCTGATGGGTTTATTTGGCCCCCCAAGTTTTCTGAGCAAAAATACAATAAATAAAATTAAGAAATTGTAGAATTTTCATTGTTGGACATAAAACACTGTAAAAACACCAGGAAATCAGCTCCAAGTGACTTTAATTTTGGAAATGTGTTAATTTTGGAAAAGTATTCCCACACATAATAAAAAGACACGTGATCGCATACAAATGTAAACAAGGTTTGAAATGATTATGTTTTAATCAAATATTATATCTGTTTGGGTTTCTTACAGTCAATTTGTCTTCAAATTATTTGTAATTATGTTCCGGCCCCCTGACCATCCACTCAAGAAAGAAATGGCCCGTGGCTGAATCTAGTTGATGATCCCTGCACTAGCGCATTCAACAAGATTTTGAGTTGTGGTTTTAACGACTATAAATTAATGGTTATCAATAAAAAAAGAGTACGAAATTCTGAGAATAATTCTACATCTTCCAGAAATTATTATTTTTAAAGGTCCAGCTTTCTGCCATGCACCATTAGTCAAAGTGTGCAGTCTTCGGCAGTATTGACTTAATGCAATGCAGCAAATTCTAATTATGATAAATGAAATAGGTAACCCGGGGCTAAAGTGCTCACAGCTAGAGGGCCTGCACACTTCAGGGAAATAGATATTAAACACTGAGACTCCTGCTCTGAAATGATCTACTAATGAACATGCAGGAAATGGGCCCTGCCCATATACTGGACACTGTTGACTGTAATGTGTGTATGTGTGCATGTTTGCGAATAAACGTATGCAGTTGCATGTGTGTGTGTGTGCATGTACGTGCATACAAATATATTGTTCTGCATATAGCTGTGTAATAGTACCCATGAGCATCTGGTAAATCTTCTAGATTTTGGCTTTAAGGGAGCGATCAGTGGTTTCCCTCCCCACCACCCCCACCCTCCCCTGGGTAGAGAGCTTCCCCTGTGCCACCAGAGTGGGCACCGTGGACACGGCCCTGAACCCCTCCAGCATTAATCAGCTGGGTGATGGGGTGTGACCGACCGAGCGGCAGAGTCTTTAACCAGCGCGGCCGGCTGCTTCCTACAGGACAGCCTAATGAGCCATATACCATCGCCTTGTTTATACAAATGGGATGCACGTAGAGTATTAAAAATCTCCTCTCTCTGGCCTACTGCCACTGTGTTAATCTAATAAATAGTGGAACTGTAAAACTCACAACCTCTGGGGTGGTTATACGGCCACCCCTCTCTGGGTTGCTACTTGGTTTGTCCCTGGAGTGGACAGTAGGTGACAAAGCTATAGGACTAACACTGAGAAGATGTTGAGTATAAAACCAAGGACGAAATCAAAGGAGATAGTAGAAGGGGGGAAGATATCAGAACAGAACAGCATGGAAAACCAATGTAAGGAACATTGACCTATCTAGATGTTTCAGACTTACTAATTGCATCAGCAAATGTTGGGGGGGATCACATGAAATATATGCACATGCTGGTGTGTGTGTGTGTGTGTGTGTGTGTGTGTGTGTGTGTGTGTGTGTGTGTGTGTGTGTGTGTGTGTGCATGTGCACGCGTGCGTGTGTGTGTGCGTGTTTGCATAAGGAAGAGTGTAATTTATGCAGCCGATACACAATTACTCTGGCATACATTTGCCCAGTCAGGGATGTAGCACCGCTCCCTCCCTAGCTCTTGTTTGGTTAGCTCTCATTAGCCGTGTAATATGAGCTAATGAGAGGAAGCCTAGGACACAGCAGGAGGACAGCCCTCGCCTGTGTGTGTGTGTGTGTGTGTGTGTGTGTGTGTGTGTGTGTGTGTGTGTGTGTGTGTGTGTGTGTGTGTGTGTGTGTGTGTGTGTGTGTGTGTGTGTGTGTGTGTGTGTGTGTGTGTGTGTGTGTGTGTGTGTGTGTGCGTGCGTGTGTGTGTATATATCCTCAGTAAGCAGGATGGACAGTCTCGGATGCTTTCAGTCTGTTATGTTATCTGATGAAACCTATCACCACACTCCTTTCTTCTTCTCTCCCCTCTCACAATACAGGACCAACCATTTAATATTACCCACATATTGCAAGGTTGTTACACCGCCACAATGCTTTGCCTTAAGAAATACAAACAAAAACAAATGCACCATCATGGAAAACAAATCATATACTTACTTGACAGACCAAATCAACTTTGTTTTTGCAGACAAAACTGTTTAAATGTTTTAACAGAAGATTTGCAAAACTTGGTTTAAAGGTGTTTGGCAGGCCAAGCTTTGAGTGCCTAGCACAGTAGTCTAGTCTAACTATCCCATCCCTAAGCAATTAGCTGCCTCATAGTTGAACATCTGTCTGAGCAATCTCACTATGCCGTTTAGAATTAAAAAGCTAGTGCAGGATTTGGCCAGTGTTATAAACCACTGAGCAACCCAATCTCACAATCTTATAAGTGCAATTGAAAGTGTCAGTCATCAGAAAAGAGATGTCGCTATATGTATAAGAATAATCAATTCTTTCTCAAGGAAACAGTGATTGAAAAATCACAGTTTACACATTGTTTTTACACCTCAGTGATACAAAAGCCACTCTTCCCTTCCACTCTTCCTACTCATCTAACCTCCCTAGTGGTATTTGAAATCACTAGAGACTCTTACTGCATCAGAACATTTGAAATTACTATACTAAAGGAAGTAGTATCTCTTCAAAGAATATGAAATACTACTGTAAAGTGGATTTGAAAAGTCACTGGCCTACAAAACCAACAGACAAGTCTACAGCTCATGTAAACACCCACACAGAGCCGTGTGTAGATCCACAGCACAACTGTTTTTTACACTTACAATACATGATTCCGTGTTGCTCAGTTGGTAGAGCATGGCACATGCAGCGCCAGGGTTGTGGGGTTTATCCCCACGGGGTACCAGTACAAATGAAAATGTGGCCACGTACTACTGTAAGTTGCTCTGGATAAGAGTGTCTGCTAAATGACTAAAATGTCAACCAAAAAAATCCAAATGTACTGTGTAGTAATTGGTACACTCACACATGGTTTGCACAATGTCAGAAATACTGCTTCCTTTTTCTCGAACCGTAAAAATAGATTATCATAGGGTAAAAATAGTATCACCCAGTCAAAACACTTCCGTCTAATTGTTTGGTAATTGCAGCAAGACAACTACACCGCTTTTAGCCAATGGGGTAATGTTTCTCTGAGCTGACTGTGTAAATAAAAAATGACACATACGATTAGGGTTCATAAATGAAAATCAAACATCAACAGTTAGTCTGTTTTCTCAACTAGAACAGCAGTGCACAGTGCACACACATGTGGAACAAGTCCTGCAACACTGATGATGGATACAGACATTGTGTTTAGTTCAAACTCAAATGCAAATCAAAACATGTGGGCAAACAGTTACCTAACATTAACTAGGTGAAAAATCTGTCGATGTGACCTTGAGCAAGGCACTTAACCCTAATTGCTCCTGTAAGTCGCTCTGGATAAGAGCGTCTGCTAAATGACTCAAATGTCAAATGTAAAAATATTGCCCTGTCCATCATTGGACAACAACTTTTACTCTATCAAGACCTCAGCCATATGTTACTTTACAGCACACATCAAAAACTCTATAAAAAGCTGTGAATTCTCATCTGCAGAAATACATAGTATATCTTCGCCTTGAGGTTTTCACTATATGGTGTCAGCTATTTCCTCAGACCGCAATAGTATTTTTTACTAGACTTTCTCCCTGTCCAATGTTTGCTACAGGTTTAGCCGAGGCGCACCTGCCCCTAGACTGCAAATCAAAGCAGCACCCTGGTCCTCACAACACACATACCTCTGCAAACTTCATGAGTGGGCCACAGCTGAAACCATTAGTTGGTCACCGGTACACTTCTAATGGGAGTCATAAAGAAGGTGGCTTCGCACAAGCCAACTAATTGTTTGCACATTTAAGGGCAGCTGGCGAGAAACACTTGTTTCTGTTGCAGGATCCAATGAACTGGTGGCAGAGATTTAGCAGTGTGAGACGAAGAGTGTCTAGATATTTTGAAGCGAGTTGCCGTGGTGTCACCGCCGTGCAACGTGTTAGAGAGAATTCACAGGAACACGCTGCAACAGGGTGAACGCACTGTGGGTGTGCGTCTTGTTTTAACTATCTGACACTTCTCCACAAGGCTCAGTAACATTTAGTTGAATTTAATAGGGGGAGGAAGGGAGAAATGCCCATTTCACAATAACTCTATTTTGCTCTCTAAAAATAAGAAATTAGAGGTCAGACATATTCATTGACCTGAGTGATTGTGAATGATGATCGCTTACAGTGAACGAACCTTGGACAAAAATCGCTCCCAAGATGACATGTGGTGATGTCAAGTATATGAATGACTGCCACCCAGGACAAATATGTCTGTCTGTACAAATGGGCTTCTCCTTCCCATATGCCTGGGGCCAATGGGGAGTATTGTCTCCATATTCTGAGTCCGGTGACTGGTGATGATTGAGGCAGTGACGGATTGAGCTCTGGATATAGAATCCTGGGCTATCAGTCTCCCTGGTCGCTCCCACTGAACACTGAACACTCAGTCTTCTGCTAAGCTTGGGAACCTGCACTTTATTAAGTCCCCCCCTCCTCATAGCAGACAAAGACAGGGGCAACATAATTCACTTTGCTCGATTTTACAGTGGCAACTGGGGAGGGTCAAATGAAATCTGTTCCCCAGTTGTGCAGTCCACTTAGTCACACACACACACCCCTCTTCTCCCCGCTTCAGTGGAATGGCTGTTTTGGGAGATAGATCGGGAGAGGCAGTTGTGGTGGGCATAGGCTAGGGGAGTGTCTCTAAAAGGGACCCATTTACACATTCAATCAGCAATGCCACTTTACTATCCATAACAGATCTATCCACGACCACATCTGAGCACTAAACAAACCTAATAGTCTCCAGTTCCGTTTTTTTAACACCGTGTCACAAGCAAATCTAGAAAGTACAGTACGGTTCCAGAACCCAGAGAAGGCCAGAGGCTCTCCTGAGTACTTTTCCTTTATGTGGTCCTCTGTCGCTCAATTGGTAGAGCATTGCACTTGTAACGCCAGAGTAGTGGGTTCGATCCCCGGGACCACCCATACGTAAAAATTTATGCACACATGACTGTAAGTCGCTTTGGATAAAAGCGTCTGCTAAATGGCATATTATTATATTATTACCCCCATAAAAGCTACTTGACCTAAACGCACAAGTGCAACTACTTACTGCAATGTAACTTGACATACAGCAACTCACTGTTTGGGCACAGCCCCTCAAATTAGTTTTGGTGAATGTGTTTTTTTATCAAACTTATTGTGGCATGGTATATGTTGGGTATGGGTAACTCTCAATGTGTCAGACCTCAAATGGGTGGAGCTTCATCTATAGAAGTGTTGACGGCTAGACTTCAGATTACTTGTCCATGAGAGTTAAACATTTACTCAACAATTTACATGGCAAAATGACAGACACATTGCATTGCACTCCACAAAAGTCAAACAGTAAACCACAATCATCCAAACCAAGAGATGTAACCTAGTTTACCTGTAAGGTTCATGTCATTACACATAAAAGGACATGTTGTCTGGTGATCTATGAATAATATTTTTATGCACTGGGAAGGAGAAATATCTGACTAATTACTTTAAAAAGAAAAGACGAAATATGATAAAAATCTTATAGCAAATGGTCTCAGATAATGATTTTTGAACACAATTCAAATCGTTTCTGCCAACAATGTCATAGCCAGTGTAATAACTAATGAATGTTCTGTCACTAATAAAAGCTACTTGTCTTATTTTTGCAATATCTTAATCTAGATAAGTGTACGTTTGACATGTTCAATATTTTCTATAATATAAAGTGATGCACTTTAACACTATAAAATACGTTATTACCATATAGCCTATATCAGTTCATGCAAATGTAAATGTAGCTACACTTGGCTAAGTATTGCAACTGTCAACCAGTACTGATCAATAGCCTTTATATTGCTGATCACCTGACAGTATTATTCAAGTATGAATTCTCTTTGTGTTACATGATAAACGGGTGACACATGATTTCAATGCATTTCAGTTGAATTTAGCATAAAGTGAAGCAGTATTCAGAGCACACCAACTATTAAAACTGACATATGCTATATGGATGGATATCCAGCAGACAGGTCTATTTTTCCCTCAAAATAAATAAAGGGACAATTGTGAACGCATGAAAGTCAGTTTGTGGACTCACAAATGTATTGACACCGTAAGAAAACCAGCTTCAGCTACATGGTGTCGACGCGATCACCCGTGAGCACCGGACGTGTCAATTGACCCGCTTATCGGACTTGAACTCCCGGGTGGAAGTATGTGTGCGACAGAATGACAACTAACACAGGAAAAACGACTTCATCCTAGTTCATGAAATGCTTAATCTCTTGACCTCTTGTTTCATTTGAAATGTGCTGATGTTGTCTAACATGACACCACACCACCACTCTCGGCATCTTGAAGGACTGGGGGTCACTTAAACGATACTCTAACTCTGAGCCTATTTGGTAGTCTCATCTTGCCTGCTCAAAATGCAACAAGAAACGAATAGCATTTTGAGCATGTAAGATGGTAAACGTAGCCTACAGTAGGCTATGCTTGCTCTTGTTACCCTTTTTCTGTTTTATTTTTTTACAGTCAGGCAACGAGATATGACAACTGTCGGCAATGTGCACGCCGGGCATCATAAAATATTTTTAATGCCAAAAATGGACACCCAAACACTAACCTCAACTGAGGGGCTACAGTTTTGTTACATTTTAATAGTGTATACAATTGTTATTATCAATAGACATCATAAACACAGGTCTCATAATATGTTATAGCATTTGCTGTATATATTAATGCAGGGGTCAGTGCATGCTTGTCGTGGCCATTTTTTCCGTGATGACAACTTTGGATGGTAATGGTAAAAGATTTTCACACAAACGTTAAAAGCGAAAAGTAATTTGTCAGTATGCCAATATATAATTATTATCCGATTTAAAGAAGAAAGTGTAAGCATTTAACTGGTCTACATTATTTCAGGTCAGTTGAAGTCATTTATTTAAACACTGAGTGAAATCAATCAATTTATCGCCTAAACTCACATCATCAATATTTATAGGCGATATATAGCTTATCACGTATTATTGATATTATTCCTACCATGCTTTTTGTGTTTTTACACCAAATACTGTTCAATAATTCAAGATTTAATAAATTCCAGTTTAATTATGAAATAATTTAAATTAGAAAATAAGATTATTTATTTATTAAGATCTTAAAACAGTGCATTTAATTTAATTATACTTTTGATCACCTTAAAACAACACTTGTAGATAGGTCTAGCCTAATTAACACAAAATTAAACAATTCTTATTGTGTGGTAGGCCTACAGTGGACCTGTTAACACATTATCAATCTTCATTCACGTAAATAACTTACAAAAGCGCAAGTATGTCCATAAGAGATCACGAGGCCCACAACTGCAGGATACACAGATACTGTATATTTTATAGCCTAAATTAGTAATATTCAATTGAATGTGTCTGGGTAGCCTATACTTTAAAAGGAGATCAAACAAACTGGTTTGATCATGTTGCTTATACGAATTCTAATTTGGGCCAACAATTTGTCTAATATCTTAATTCATGCAACTTTATGCATAGATCAGATTTACACCTGAGAATGACATTCTAAGCTATTAATAGCCTACATGGACATGCACGTTATCATCACAAAACCTTGTAGCCTATGATGTTGGCAATTCTTTCTGTAAGGCTTTCTTTCACAAACCAACTTCTGCATGTGGGACAGCTGTAAACTCTTCGAGGTGCTCTAACTGTTTTGCCAACACTTAGGCTATGTGAAAATGGTGTTTTACATTATTCCACGCATGCGCGGGAGATACAGTATGACTACGTTCTATTAAATAGTACATGCACATTGTAAAGTTTGAGTTATTTGCTAATCAGCGTCAAGAGTTTTCAGTAACAGCACATTTCTTGGAGCTCACTCGGCCATATAGCTGATATGCGCCACCTAACTGTCAACCAGTGCCTGAGTGCCTGAAATTGAACGCGGAGCAAATAGTTAGCCTATTTGTCACATGAGGGGAGGCATAAATTACCGTATACAGATATCTAATAATCTACGTGTTGACTAAAATGTCATGGTCCATTGTACAAAATGATGCAAGATCTCATTGTGAAAGCGCATCATGCGCAATGTCCTCCATTCCATTCGCCACTCTTAGAGATGATAGCCTATTTACACATGGTAAATGTTTAACAAGTATTAGGGCACTAAGTATAAAGAGCTATTTTGCGAATAAGGGCAGGACACAGTAGGATACTTTAAATGCATAATATTTGCGTCTTTACATATGGTTTACTATTGGGAACGCATTAAGCCTACGTTTAGAGTTCACGTTGTTCTCGTACGAGTGGAACCTATGTTGTCGGGCAATCTGCACCGAACTGTCTGCATCATGTCCAGCGATTATCATATGTGCATATCTGGTTGATGTTTACCTTTGTGCTGCTGTGTTCGCGTCCAATATCCCCGCGCTCTGCATCCAAGAGCGGACCGGTGTCATGCCACTCGTGAGCGGTTCCTCTTTCATGGTCAAGGCTCCCCGTGGGAGGCTGTCCTGGATGGAGAACATGAAAGTAACCTTCTGGGATCTCTGTCTCTTCACCAAATCACGCTAAATAATCCTTCAGTTCACTCAAAGCAATGCCACCTGGATTAACGACGAGCAACTGAAAAGGGAAGAATCTTCCCCAATGTGCAACAAGGGGGAAAGCGATAGCGGTCCTTATCCAAAGACGAGCGTCGTATCCCTTTGGGTTTTCCGCTTTATTTTAAATTCCAACCCCAGTTCAGTTCGCTCAAGCTTAACGGTCTGAAGTTAAAAGAGGGTGGAGAGAGGGCGAGTGTTAGAACAGTTAAGCATCTCAAAGGAGAAGAATCAGCCGGGATCGAGGAGACCTTTTCGTCGTGAGGAAAGAGAGGGGAGATGCCGAAGTTGATCAGAAGGCGAACATACGCGCACGGGATTGTAAAATGAAAAGTGGGATAAAACAAGCGAGTGCTTCAAAAAGGAGTAAAATGAAATGATTACCACACAAGAGGGAGGGACGGACCATGGAAGGTTTTCTCTCCCAGGGGAAAAGGGGGATTGGGTAGCAAGAAATCTCATTCCCTCCCTCCCAGTCTCTTTATCCTTCCTCTGTCCCAGCGGAGCGCACCTTCTCTCGGGTTCGGAGGCTCTAGTGCTCTCGGGGGAGGTGGGGGGGGGGGGGAGGGGGGGGGGGAACAAGCATGGACTTGACAAGGGCGGAGACTTGTCCTTATAAGGAAAAATCATTTACACGTCAATCACAGATCTGGCTTCTCATTGGCTGAGGTCATCCATTACGTCATTTTTTGAATTCGGGACCAAAGCTTTCCGCGTGTTTACCCATTGCACATTTTTGCTGGGCTGTGCGCGTGTACAAAATGTGTGTCGTATTGTCCTACCAGATTAATCGGGCTATTTGCATGTTGGCCTACTTTTTGAATTGGCTCATAAAGGCATAATGCTGACCTCTCATTTGAAAGCATTGATCCTGTCCTAGGCTGTGATTGATTTTGGGTTCACTGTATCTTTGTTGTGGCATTGGACTGAATAGGCTTCGTTATGTTTGTGAGGAGCAATACACTTCGTTAACATGATCAGAGGACCTCATTTATGGTGCCACACAAGCAATGCATCAGAAAGAAATTCATACGTGCGTGCACGAACACTTCACACGGCACGCACTCACACCCATTCAATAATATTTCGAGATGATTGAAGATTTGCTAAAGGGTCATGATGGACTATAGAAACATTTTGCCAATGTCTTTCTTGAGGGTTGTGATTCTGTATAGTGTAGGTCATTTTTCGCAAAAATGCTTTGCTTGTCAATATATCACTTGAATATACGGCTGTCCGTGAGACCCTTTGCATCCAGTAATTGTAATACAATAGATCACAACAGCCTAATAGTAATTAATAATAACAATGCATACTCATAATAATTAATCGTTATTATTATATATAATAGTAACTCTTATCAATGCCATTGTTTCAAGTAATTTGACAGTTCAGTTAACGCAGTAGCCTAGCCTACTTTCATACCACAACAGCTCGAATTTCGTTAATTAGGAATCTTCCAAAAGCAACCACAATTAAATATTTATAGAACTTTAGCCTCTAACTTAGGAGACCAAAATGTCCTCAGGGGATACGTAAACCTAACGTCTGGACAGTCAATATTCATATTTCTCT
Source organism: Coregonus lavaretus (assembly GCF_964263955.1). Lineage (NCBI taxonomy): Eukaryota > Metazoa > Chordata > Actinopteri > Salmoniformes > Salmonidae > Coregonus > Coregonus lavaretus. Next base: position 43,872 of record NW_028164322.1, on the reverse strand, counting down.
ACAAGTAAATTAATTCGATGATACTTAAATCTCTAAAAAAAATGTATTACCATATTCATTTTTGAAGGAATTAGGCTGACCTGATCATTCATCTTACAATAAAAGACAGTATCATATTATCTCAAGTCATATTACTGCAATAATCAAATCTTGTATTAATATGTTCTTCAATAAAGATAGGCCTTCGTTTTTCCTGTTAATTGAACGAATTATTATAATTACATGTATAATTGTAATAATGATAACAATAATAATAATACAATGTATTTATCTTTATCATTATTTGGGTATTTTGGTGGACTATTGTCAATGTAAAATAACCAAAACAATATTAAGTTAATGATTAGCCAACAAAATGTTTGTTTAAACAGATGGTGTAAAATAAATCATTTTTCAATCCGTTTTCTTTCTGTGTTTGAGGTAGCCTATAGGATTAAAATAACCTCAATACAGTCACCGACTCTTATGCATTCGCTCTTTTTTATTTATGGCACTTTAAGGATAAAAGTGTATGCTGCGACATAACTGATGTGAAAGTCCAGTCTCAAGGGAGAGAAGATAGGTATAAATTCGTGAGTTTGCAACGTTCTGCGGAGGTAACTCTTGTGACAAAATGACAACATAAAAGGTCTTGCGACATTCATATTTTAATTGCACTTTCTAGAGCCGTCAACAAGGCCGTCTACAAGGCCAGACAGGACAGGCAGGAGTCCACAAAACACGCAGCGGAGACACTCGGAAACTCCGACCGTTCCGTGGTCTACAGACAAGGGATTGAAGGCAACCATCGTACGCATAACCTAACCTTATGTATCATCATCAATAATAAGCAATGTCTTCTCAGAAGTTGGCTCTTGGTTCAATTAGTACATACACACAATTCCAGTGGAAATGTGTATGCCTAGTGTATTATTATTTTTTTGTATGCCTAGTGTTTTTTTCTCGTGTAGACTACTGTAAATTAATGTAAGGGAACTACATACAGGATTTGGCACGTTTTTTTGAGTAATTATTTTCTCCAAAATATTTATACATTCATACAAAACACTCAAATTGAGTGAGTGGCTTAAGACTTGTGGTATTACTGTAAAAGCTGATGGAGAGAAAACTATAGCCTATTATTTCATATAAAAATGACTTTCATCCTTTGTTTAGTCATATGTGCAGAAGCTTTCGAATTCAATGTTAGATTGAAAGAGTATTTCACATAAAATTCACTGATCACTGTTCTTGCTTTTTTAGTGTGCCATTCAGTTTGCAGACGATTGCTGTCATCTAGTGGTCATGAGTTGCTACGTGCGTTATCAGGGGAAGATGGACACTGGGGCGTGAATCAATGATGGACACTGGGGCCTGAACAAAAATATAAACGCAACATGCAACCATTTCAAAGATTTTACTGAGTTACAGTTCACATAAGGAAATCAGTCAATTGAAATAAATAAATTAGGCCCTAATCTATGGATTTCACATGACTGGGAATAAAGATATGCATCTGGTGGTCTGCTTGAAACATGTTGGTATTACAGACTCAGACAGGGAGAGGTTGAAAATGTAAGTGAAGACACTTGCCAGAAGACACTTGCCACTTCTTCAGCATGCTAGTGGCCATCGAAGGTGAGAATTTGCCCACTTAAGTCGGTTTACGGCTGAACTGCAGTCAAATCAAGACCCTGGTGAGGAGGACGAGCACGCAGATGAGCTTCCCTGGGACGATTTCTGACAGTTAGTGCAGAAATTCTTTGATTGTTCAAACCCACAGTTTTATCAGCTGTCTGGGTGGCAGGTCGCAGATTATCCCGCAGGTGAAGAAGCCGGATATGGAGGTCCTGGCCTGCGGTTGTGAGGCCAGTCGGACCTACTGCCAAATTCTCTAAAACGACGTTGGAGGCGACTTATGGTAGAGAAATGAACATAAAATTATCTGGCAACAGCTCTGGTGGACATTCTTGCAAGCTCCCTCAAAACTTGAGACATCTGTGGCATTGTGTTGTGTGACAAAACTGCACATTTTAGTGGCCTTTTATTTTCCCCAGCACAAGGCTTCTTGATATGCCACACCTGTCAGGTAGATGGATTATCTTCGCAAAGGAGAAATGCTCACTAACAGAGATGTAAACACATTTGTGCACAACATTTGAGAGAAATAAGCTTATTTTTTTTGCATATGGAAAATTTCTGGGATCTTTTATTTCAGCTCATGAAACATGGGACCAACACTTTCAGGGTTCGTACAGACAGTGGCAAGTCAAATTCACCGCGATGCCTACTGAGCTCAATTTGCGTGCCTCCGGGGGCTCCGCAATTGCGTCACACCATGCATACCGCGCCTCCGACCACATTTTCAGATCAAGCATAAATTGCCTCTTACACGGTGTGGGTTGATTGGGTCCAGTGATGTAGTGGTAAAACATTTGGGTAAACTATACTGAACAAAATATAAAACGCAACATGTAAAGTGTTGGTTCCGTTTTTCATGAGCAGAAATAAAATCTGTCTATTTTCCATATGCACAAAAGACAGGTTTGAATCTATATTTGCCTGGCATTTTAGATATCGATGTGACGTTTGGTGGCGCCTAATCAGTCAGTTCTGTACCTGCCTGGCTGAGTGGCAGTGTGGGTGGAATGAGCGATCTCGCCTGGCAACCACAGCGCAAAACACGCGAGGAAATACAACTCGGTAGTCTGCCTGGAAATTAATTCGCAAGACCAATATATTTTTCTAATATTTTTCATAAACATATTTGATCATTATTTGTTTTCCTCACATTTTAATTCAAGTACTTTTTAAGTACCAACTTGAGAAAATGTATTCCAGTACTTGAATTTCTGAGAGCCAAATTCAAGTACTTTATGGACCTCAAGCACCTTGTGCGAACACTGAACTTCACATGTTGCGTTTATTTTTGTTCAGTATATTATTGTCATCTTTATTTCATAAACAAAACAAAAAAATCCACGAAGGTATAGCACTTGTACAGACACAGTATTTACTATTTCAAAGTTTAAAAAATCCTAAAATGTTGCCTACAGCAACAGATCCAAAAAGATTACACTTGAACCTGTAACAAATCCCTAGTTTGCTCCTCCTTGTCAGAACCAGAATGGCCCATAGGGCATAATGGCCCATAGGACAGGAGCTTATATGCTGATTCTGTGGTGTGAGGCAGCTTGATGTACACGTAAATCCACTGGACAGCATACTAATTGCAGAGCCTTTGCTCTTCCATGAGAAAAATATATTCCTCCATGAGAGTAAAATATTCTCAAATCCTCCAATCTTTTAAGATGCAGTGTTCCTAAATCAGGGTACTCCATGAACACACTTGATTCAACTAATCAAAGGTGTGTTAGTGCTGGGTTAGAATTTTTTGTTGCACATCCTGGTGGATACTGATTTATGAACACTTCTTTAAGCCATTTACTCCCTCTCCTAGAAACTCACAGCACCCCTACAGTGCACTGTCGGGACCCTAATTCCAACATGATGCCTTCATTTAACCCCTAAACACCTCCACACCAGAGGGCCAAGCCCTACCATCCCAGCATTCTGAAGTCTAACTGACATCTTCCTGGATGACCAAACCAGAGCCATATGTATGGCCAGAGAGGAAGGAGACTGCACGTTTGTGACAGTGAATATAGGTTTACTTTATTTGTGGTAAAAATGACTAGAAAATTATGACAGCTTTTGGTAGGTCTCCACAGCAAAAAGGTTTGGGAGGTACTGATTTACCATATAGAAAGGCTTCAGTTTTTTCATTTTAATTATAAGAAGCTACAGACCACCATCTAGTGGCTAGACAAAGAAGCAACTTCTAGTTGGGAATCATGAGCGATGAAAGAAGTTAGAATTTTGGAGTGTACTTGCCATTGTAGCAATGTTAGTATATTTCATTTGATACTATCCACAACCTTATTAACTTCCCCCATAAAGTAGGACAAAAGACATGGAAGACCAAGTCAGACTCAGAGCTCCTCTTTATTCCTTCCAGGCTTTGCACAGTCCTTCACTGCAACCAGGCAAGAGGAGAATGACTCATCCAACCCTGTAGATAAACCATAAATATATCATTTATTGTATAGTATCATTTTAATGTGCATTCTCTTACTCCATAATGGTATACATTTTGGGCTGCTATTAATTGTGGCATGTTTTCTGTGTTTCAAAGTATTTTTCAACTGCCCAAATAAGGAAATAACAGCAAAGGGGATAAATGTCAGCAGGGGACGTTCTATACTGTACAAGACTCACCTGACAAGATCTGAAATTGTTCCCCGTGAGCTTTCGGTTTCTTTCCCCATCCCTCAGAACATCTACCTATTGCACAATGAGCCATACCTGAAGGGGAACATATCTTCAGACACTTCATTTACGAGGAATTGGTCTGCAATTCACTTTACTTCAAAACATGAACAATAACAAATATTGAAAAACACTTACCATACACGTCAAAGTCACTATCCCTGTGATACGCTGTAAAGAAGAGACAAACAGCAGATACATTCTTCAAATGTGATACATATTTGGGATATGTGGTATTCAGTTAGTAACAAAAGGGCACGGTTAACGGTAGGCATGCCGTAACTCTAAAACTCCTAATATTGGACGGAAATAACAACAAATGCAGAGAATATAAAATCAACTTCAATACAATATTAACTCCAATATGTATTTTTTAAACTGTTGTTGTTATTGCTTTCAGATATACAGTATATACTGTAGATATCTCTATACACCTGCTCTTTCCATGACAGACTAACCAGCTGTTCTTGTCATAATATGGACTTGGTCTTTTACCAAATAGGGCTATCTTCTGTATACCACCCCTACCTTGTCACAACACAACTGATTGGCTAAAACGCATTAAGAAGGAAAGAAATTCCACAAATTAACTTTTAACAAGGCACACCTGTTAATGGAAATCCATTCCACGTGACTACCTCATGAAGCTGGTTGAGAGAATGCCAAGAGTGTGCAAAGTTGTCATCAAGGCAAAGGGTGGCTACTTTGAAGAATCTCAAATATAAAATATATTTTGATTTGTTTAACACCTTTTTGGTTACTACATGAATCCATGTGTGTTATTTCATAGTTTTGATGTCTTCACTATTATTCTACAATATAGAAAATAGTAAAAATAAAGAAAAACCCTTGAATGAGTAGGTGTGTCCAAACCTTTGACTGGTACTATATATATATATATATATATATATATATATATATATATATATATATATATATATATATATATATATTATATTTGTTGTTGTTTTCTACATATTTTCTTGCCCTATACTAAAAACAATCAATGCAGAGGATCAGTAACTTACAAGAGTCTTGGTAAATGAGATCATATCCTAAGAGTATACATGGCAGTATGGCGTCCTTATATTTAGCATCTTCACAGGCTGAAAAAAAACAGACCTCAAGAATCAAAAACTATCTGTATTACAATGACAGAGCATTCAGTTATTGAAGGATCACCATTTGTCTCTCTTCTGGGACAGTGTGAACCAAAAATAAAACGTTCAATTAGTCTCACCAGTGGAAAAGTTTGAACCAGACAAAAGGTAGCCTACGTCAAGACCCACTGGGCAAAAACTGGTTGAATAAACATTGCTTCCACGTAATTTCAATAACACAAATGCAGGGTGATGACGTTAAATCAACGTGGAAAACTGTTTGGATTTGCAGAAAGTCATCAACGTAAGGGATTTATCTTTTTTCACCCAACTTGCAAACTAAATCCAATGACACAGTGACATTTTTTATTTTCGTTGAATTCACTTTAGTTGACAACATAACCAAATGTAAATCAAAACTAGACATTGAACTGAAGTCTGTGCCCAGTGGGGAGTCTGGAGTGTGCAGTTTGTTCTACTCAGATTAAGTTGATTCCCCTCAGGTGGAATAACTCCCATAGAGAATCATACATAGCCTCAGACTTACATTACAATGCAGAGAAATAAAATATATGGCAGTGATGGAATGTACTGTAACCTCTAAATGACTGCAGGGAAATGTCATTAAAAAGTTACTGCCATTCATAAAAGATTATGAAACATAACTTTAGACCCATACCTTCATCGAATCCACAGTTTCTCTTTTGGGCTGCTGTGTAACCTCTTTTCAGACAATCTGTAAGATTTGCATACAGGAAACTCTAATGTATATGGCTAGCCATTACATTGTACAATAATATGTATTGATAGCACCATAGATTCAAATGGACATGGAAAATCAAATGACTATAGTGATAAGCATGGATCAAAACAACCAAGAACAACGGTCATTAAAGATACAAAGTGCAAAGTTCAGTGCTGTGTATGCCTTTACCTGACACCTCGTCCACAGGTAATACGCTGCCAGAGCTCTCAACAACCACCTCTGTGAAGAGAAACATAAACTTTTCTTGCGTTGTCTTCACATTAAAGTTATATCTAATTTCTTTGGAATGGCTGTCATTGACTCATCAAAAGAACAGAGTTGCATCAAATACACTGTTACAACAGGAGCTGAGGTGAAGAAATGCATAATGCTCAGATGAGCACCTACCAGCTAACACTGTCATGACCACCAGAAGATAAGCACCTTTGAACATTTTTCTTGATGTCTTGTCATCCACACACAGCAAACTTTGTAAAGCCAACTAATTTAAGCTTAAAGAGGAAGTACAGTGACTAACTGGGCTACAATCTGAGTTTGACTGTGAAATCAAAGTTTTAAAAAATCTGTGAGTTGTGTTCAACTCTGTCCCTAGTACTCCCTAGATACCTATGCGAGTGAAACCGAAAGCTTGGCACTCGTCGTTTGATGGAATGTTATATAACCTAGCCGAATGTGGGCTAAGCACAGCAGTAGTATCTCTTCTCTATCATTGTGCTACAAGTGGGGTACTACTTTCAATGTCAATTCAAAGGGAGAGTCAGTAACTATCATGCCACATCAACCAGCCACACACCAATTATGGTCATAAGCTTAAAATGTTCTACTAGACAATTAAAACGACATAGAAATATTATATATTGTAGGGCTATTCATTTCGGATCCCAGAGGGTCGAACAACTTTTGGGTTTTGTTTTTACTTAGGCCATAGGCCATTAGTCTTGCTAACACCAGCCTCTTTATGTGCTTGTTTAGTCACGTGAGTCGCGCGGCAACCAGGCTAATAGACTATGCCTTGGCTATAAGGTGTCAAACTCAATTCATTGAGGGCTGCAGTGTTAGCTTAGCAACCGCATGACGCAAAATGACAACGTGAACGCGATTGGTCGACAGTCTGCTGAGCGGAGCGTTCGACGTTCTTTCATTTATTGGATTCCTATCTCCTTTCTATAATATCTCTGACAACTGCACCCTGGACTAAAGAGGCTGACAAATAGGGAAAATGTGCTAGACCCTCCGTTAAATTACACATTTCTCGAGGTAGGAATATCGCAAAAATATGATCAATGGCTCATTCGAGAGAAGACATCCTCCCGAGTTATGACATCGGCCAGTATTGAAATCGGACACGTTATGATAGACGTTTTTGCAATCTAAATGCCATATTCCTATTAACTTCCAGAGAGCGATTTTATCACGGTGCTCCTTAATACCGGCCGGATTTGTGCCTGCTTGAACGCCAATAACTCAGATACAAATGAAAACATGAAATGACCCAGGGAATCGATAGAACATCACTCAGAGATGCACAAAAACAATATAACATTAAAAATGGGTGAACCTTTACTTAAGGAAGGATCGTATAGTTCCATCCAGGTCATCAGGAGGGATCAGGCAACGAATTATATTAATGAGAAAACATTCCATAACTGCAGATATCAGTAAATCACCAACCTTGACTTTATACCTGTTCAAACAACACTCTCCAGGTGGCAGTATGCACCCTTTCAGTTCGTTTACCAACTCATAGAAGTAGTAGCAGAAGAAAATGTACTACAAAATGGAGATGGCCTCAATGCTCTCAGAGATGCCATAATGGGACAGATACAATGATTTGATGTCTATATACGTCTATGGTATATATTGACCTGGGAGGTGAAGAGCACCATCTGTCATTCAGGAGGGTGCATTAAAATATAGGCCAACATAAACATTCTTATGCATATTTGAATTGAACATTTTTGAAGCACCTTTGGCAGCTATTACAGCCTCAAGTGTTCTTGGGTATGACGCTACAAGCTTGGCACACCTGTATTTGGGGAGTTTCTCCCATTCTTCTATGCAGATCCTCTCAAGCTCTGTCAGGTTGGATGGGGAGCGTCGCTGCACAGCTATTTTCAGGTCTCTCCAGAAATGTTCGATCAGGTTCAAGTCCGGGCTCTGGCTGGGCCAATCAAGGACATTCAGAGACTTGTCCCGACGCCACTCCTTTGTTGTCTTGGCTGTGTGCTTAGGGTCATTGCCCTGTTGGAAGGTGAACCTTCGCCCTAGTATGAGGTCCTGAGCACTCTGGAGCAGGTTTTCATCAAGGATCTCTCTGTACTTTGCTCCGTTCATCTTTCCCTCGATCCTGACTAGTCTCCCAGTCCCTGCCGCTGAAATACATCCCCACAGCATGATGCTGCCACCACCATGCTTCACCGTAGGGATGGCGCCAGTTTTCCTCCAGACGTGACGCTTGGCATTCAGGCCAAAGAGTTCAATCTTGGTTTCATCAGACCAGAGAATCTTGTTTCTCATGTTCTGAGAGTCCTTTAGGTGCCTTTTGGCAAACTCCAAGTGGGCTGTCATGTGTCTTTTACTGAGGGGTGGCTTCCGTCTGGCAACTCTACCATAAAGGCCTGATTGGTGGAGTGCTGCAGAAATGGTTGTCCTTCTGGAAGGTTGTCCCATCTCCACAGAGGAACTCTGGAGCTCTGTCAGAGTGACCATCAGGTTTTTGGTCACCTCCCTGACTAAGGCCCTTCTCCCCGATTGCTCATTGGCCGGGTGGCCAGCTCTTGGAAGAGTCTTGGTGGATCCAAACTTCTTCCATTTAAGAATGATGGAGGCCACTGTGTTCTTGGGGACCTTCAATGCTGCAGAATTTTTTTGGTACTCTTCCCCAGATCTGTGCCTCGACACAATCCTGTCTCCGAGCTCTACGGACAATTCCTTCGACCTCATGGCTTGGTTTTTGCTCTGACATGCACTGTCAACTGTGGGACCTTATATAGACAGGTGTGTGCCTTTTCAAATCATGTCCTATTAATTGAATTTAACACAGGTGGATCCCAATCAAGTTGTAGAAACATCTCAAGGATGATCAATGGAAACAGGATGCACCTGAGCTCAATTTCGAATCTCATAGCAAAGGGTCTGAATACTTATGTAAATAAGGTATTTCTGTTTTTTATTGTTTATAAATTAGCGAAAATTTATAAAAACCTGTTTTCACTTTGTCATTATGGGGTATTGTGTGTAGATTGATGAGGAAATGTATTTATTTAATCAATTTTAGAATAAGTCTGTAACATAACAAAATGTGTAAAAAGTCAAGGGGTCTGAATACTTTCCGAATGCACTGTATATACAGTACCAGTCAAAAGTTTGGACACACCTACTCCTTCAAGGGTTTTTCTTTATTTTTACTATTTTCTACATTGTAGAATAATAGTGAAGACATAAAAACTATGAAATAACACATATGGAATCATGTAGTAACCAAAAAAGTGTTAAATTTGAGATTCTTCAAATAGCGACCCTTTGCCTTGATGACAGCTTTGCACACTCTTGTCATTCTCTCAACCAGCTTCACCTGGAATGCTTTTCCAACAGTCTTGAAGGAGGTCCCACATATGCTTAGCACTTGTTGGCTGCTTTTCCTTCACTCTGCCGTCCGACTCAGCCCAAACCATCTCAATTGGGTTGAGGTCGGGGGATTGTGGAGGCCAGGTCATCTGATGCAGCACTCCATCACTCTCTTTCTTGGTAAAATAACCCTTACACAGCCTGGAGGTGTGTTGGGTCATTGTCCTGTTGAAAAACAAATGATAGTCCCACTAAGCCCAAATCAGATGGGATGACGTATCGCTGTAGAATGTTGTGGTAGCCATGCTGGTTAAGTGTGCCTTGAATTCTAAATAAATCACAGACAGTGTCACCAGCAAAGCACCCCCACACCATAACACCTCCTCCTCCATGCTTTACGGTGGGAACTACACATGCAGAGATCATCCGTTTACCCACAACGCGTCTCACAAAGACACAGCGGTTGGAACTAAAAATCTCCAATTTGGACTCCAGACCAAAGGACACATTTCCACCGGTCTAATGTCCATTGCTCGTGTTTCTTGGCCCAAGCTGGTCTCTTCTTATTATTGGTGTCCTTTAGTAGTGGTTTCTTTGCAGCAATTCGACCATGAAGTCCTGATTCACACAGTCCCTTCTAAACAGTTGATGTTGAGATGTGTCTGTGACTTCAACTCTGTGAATCATTTATTTGGCCTGCAATTTCTGAGGCTGGTAACTCTAATGAACGTATCCTCTGCAGCAGAGGTAGCTCTGGGTCTTCCATTCCTGTAGTGGTCCTCATGAGAGCCAGTTTCATCATAGCGCTTGATGGTTTTTGCGACTGTTGAAGAAACTTTCAAAGTTCTTGAAATGTTCCGTATTGACTGACCTTCATGTCTTAATGTAATGATGGACTGTTGTTTCTCTTTGCTTATTTGAGCTGTTCTTGCCATAATATGGACTTGGTCTTTTACCAAATAGGGCTATCTTATGTATACCCCCCTACCTTGTCAAAACACAACTGATTGGCTCAAACGCATTAAGATGGAAAGAAAGTCCACAAATTAGCTTTTAAGAAGGCACACCTGTTAATTGAAATGCATTCCAGGTGACTACCTCATGAAGCTGGTTCAGAGAATGCCAAGAGTGTGCAAAGCTGTCATCAAGGAAAAGGGTGGCTATTTGAAGAATCAAAAATATAAAATATATTTTGATTTGTTTAACACTTTTTTGGTTACAACATGATTCCATATGTGTTATTTCATAGTTTTGATGTCTTCACTATTATTCTACAATGTAAAAAATAGTAAAAATAAAGAAAAACCCTTGAATGAGTAGGTGTGTCCAAACCTTTGACTGGTAGTGTATATAAAATCATTGGTTGATACAGTTTGGGCAGTATGAGAGGGAGAGAGAGATATTGAGAAGTTGTATGAGAGAGAATGGGATACAGGAAGTAAGTGTAAAGAGTGTATTGAGTAGAACATCAACCGAAACAGTATCCAATGTTTTCTTTTCTAAGAGAAACAGGGCTCGCAGGTAGGATTTAGTTCCTCCTTGTCTCTGGCCCACACTCCAATGCCATTGCAGATTAGGAGACATCAGCTGGCAATGAATTATTGGGTCAACCTACAGGGACATGGGGTGTCTCATCCTTCGAAAGGGATTTTACAGGCATGCTGGGCACATGAGCGAGGACAGAACACAAGCTTTGGGTGGGTGGGTAATACCCAGGCAAGGAAGATGGGACTGTATGGAAGGGAGTTTAGTCCAACGGTAGCTATTCCTGTGAACCCACCATGGCTACTCCCACTTCCAGTAGTTGATCTAGAAGTGTTGGAGAGACTACAGAAAGATAGATGGATCAACACCCTCCCTGATTTTTTTAATAGACATCTGCCTACTGTGTATCAGGAATTTGTGGCCATTTACACATTTGGTTCAAAAGATCCAAGGACAGGACGTACTGGGTCAGCATTTGTAGTGCAGGAATGTGGGGTGGCAGTCAGGAAACATATTACAGATAATCTGGCTGTATATACGGCGGAGATAATGGCCGTACTTTTGGCCTTGCAGTGGGTGGAGGAAGTGAAGCCAGACAGAGTAGTTATTTGCTCTGATTCATTTGCAGTGTTGATGAGTCTGCAGTCCTTTAGCTAACGTAGCAGACAATACCAGCTTTATGACGTACTACAAACCCATGGCAGGGTTAGGCAGATGGGTATACAGACTAGATTTACTTGGGTCCCAGCCCATGTGGAGGGGAACGAGGCGGTTGATGTACTGGCTAAACAAGCACTTAGTAGTGGGGATGTTGATGTTGTAGTTTAAATGAGCAAGGCAGAGGCAAAAAGCCTGATATGGACAGTGGTGGTGCAGAGATGGCAGGAGCAGTGGAACAGAGACACTAAGGGAAGGCATGTATTCCAAGTAAAGAGGAAAGTCGTGGACGGGAGGACGGCCGGAAGAGACAGAAGATAGGAAGCTATTTTTACAAGATTATGGTTGGGACACAGCCGGTTGAATAAGACTTGTGATAGGATGTGATAGGAAAGCATTCAACAGGAAAGTGTGATTACTGCCAGGAAACAGAGACAGTGGTGAATGTTCTGATACTGTGTGGGCAGTATGAGAGGGAAAGAGAGAGGCTGAGATCCAGTATGAGGGAGAAGGGGATACAGGAAATGAGTTTAAAGAGTATACTGAGTAGAACATCATTAGATACAGTCTCAAATATGTTGTTATCTTTCTTAAGAGAAACGGTGCTGGCAGATAGGATTTAGTTTATCCCTGTTTCTGGCCCACACTCCAGTACAGTAGGTGGCGGTAATGCACCATAACGTTGGATGCCAACTGCCGAAAACCCCACAGAAGAAGAAGGCCCACACTTATGCATAGTAGGTGTCGGTAATGCACCAATAACGTTGGATGCCACCTGCCGAAAAATCACTACCGAAGTAGAATAAGGAGCAGGATTGCCATGTCTCTGGTTTTCTCGGGAAATTGGGCTCCTTTGAAAACGATGTCGCGGGTGAAAATGTATTGGTCACGGGTTTGTGTGCTACTTCTTTATTGCTTGCGGCTACTTCTATATTGCTTGCGGCCGCCATGGCATTTTTCTTAAAAATATATATTTTACTGTGACCTGCTGCTGACTATTAGGTAGTGAGGTAGACTGTTGCTGAGTGAGTGGGAGGGCCGGAGGGGTGTGTGTTTGTTGAGACTGAACGCAGCAGCAGGCGCACACGTCATGTCAACGTTTTCCCAGTTGTAGGTAGGCTATTTAGATTGTCATTATGGATGGAGACCTATTTCCAACCCTTTTTCCATAAAGAAATTAGGCGAGAATGCACAGGAAAACGACTTTAGGCGCTCTAGAGCGCATTAGATAAATACGCTCGGAGGTGGTTTAAACTGCATTCTAATGTCGACTTTGCTTATGGAAAACCATATCAACCGAATGGTTTTAAGAATGCTCAGTTCTTGGAAGTTATAAATTGTGATCATGGTCCTAGTTCTATCGTAATTGCTGATCAGCTGTTATTATAATGCATTAGATTGAAGGTAACAGTCAGTCAGATTAGGCTACAGGTAAAACAAATCACTGCCTGTTATTGACAAGCATAGGCCTTTTCAGTTCATATCCATATTATTAATATATGATTCAGTGATTGAAATGACGACCCCATCCTCAGTAGCCTATTCCAGCAGGCTATTGGGCAACAGAAGCACCTCGAAATCGCCTTGCTATTCATGCTAAATAAATTAGTCTGTCAATTTGAACTAAGCAAGATGCTAAATTGTTTATCTTACATCGTGCCTAGGCTACTGTAGGCTGTCAGGGGCAGTGGCGACCCGTCATGTTTTGAGCCCCACCTGTTTAGCTTTTTGTTGTTGCCTGTTTTGCATGTTATTTTGGCATTAATATGTGTCACATATCAGTTTGCAAACAATGTAAATAATCAAAATAAATCACTAAGTTAATAAAGCCACATACAAACATGCTCTTTTTTGCTTTCTTGAGTAAGGCAGCTCCAAAATGTAGGTGTTTCAGCCTAGCTCAGTGCTTTCTGTAGTGGTGGGGCAGCCAGCGGTAAAATAGGGAGCGTAGGGGTTGGTATTGTTCTCTAGTTGCGCTGTGATTGGCTCAGTGTACTGTCACTCATGGGGACACTACATCTCAGCAAAATCTACGGGGAGAGCTCGAAAATTCAAGGCCCTTTGGTGCTGCCATAGAGTTACATTAGAAGTGCCCATCCAAAAAGGCTCAAGGTCATTGGCCACAGTTAAATTACATCAAATCACATATCTACAGTAGCGTTGATTGGACTGATCATGTCAACATCATACTTTCAAAATCTTACCTAGCAAGCTAGCAGTCATCATCATGAATCAAGTCGACAATCTACTGGCAAATCCTTATCAAACCTTGTCATATAAAGAGAAATTATGAAGATAAATTATAGATAAAACGAATCAGTGCTTATCGGCCATTGGACATACATTACACAACAAGTTGGAAATTGCAAATTGAACAATGAGTGGTTTGGAAGGAATCAGTGGCTAACTGCAAGCATTGCAAAGTAATCACTAGCCTGCTATTCAGTGGAGTGGATGTGTGGACCAAGTCTTGGTTTAAAGGTCTCTTTTCCAAGCTTAAAAGGATAAACATTCAACATTGGCCATGCTGTCAATCCAGCATGACTTCAGTGAGTTCAAGACAACTGGGAACTCTGAAAAAAACTAGCTCTGACTGGGAAAATATGTTTTGAACGGTCATCCAACTCGGTATTTCATATCGGGAACTCTTTCTAGAGCTCCGACCTGAAGATCACTTACGTCATGATTCAACCTTGTTTTTTTTCAGAGTTCCCAGTTATCTTGAAAGCACCATCAATCCAGAGAATGCCAGACTTTGATGACAAAGTTTGATGACAAAATTTGCAGATGAAGGACCGACGCGCCACCTTCCTGTTCAAGTGAGCACAGCAGAAGGTGAGTCCAAAAATGTATTGTATGCTGCTGCATAAATGATGTAATATGCCAAAGAGATATGTATACTGTAGCTTAGAAAGTAATACTACAGTGGGGGGAAAAAAGTATTTAGTCAGCCACCAATTGTGCAAGTTCTCCCACTTAAAAAGATGAAAGAGGCCTGTAATTTTCATCATAGGTACACGTCAACTATGACAGACAAAATGAGAAAAAAAATTCCAGAAAATCACATTGTAGGATTTTTAATGAATTTATTTGCAAATTATGGTGGAAAATAAGTATTTGGTCAATAACAAAAGTTTCTCAATACTTTGTTATATACCCTTTGTTGGCAATGACACAGGTCAAACGTTTTCTGTAAGTCTTCACAAGGTTTTCACACACTGTTGCTGGTATTTTGGCCCATTCCTCCATGCAGATCTCCTCTAGAGCAGTGATGTTTTGGGGCTGTCGCTGGGCAACATGGACTTTCAACTCCCTCCAAAGATTTTCTATGGGGTTGAGATCTGGAGACTGGCTAGGCCACTCCAGGACCTTGAAATGCTTCTTACGAAGCCACTCCTTCGTTGCCCGGGCGGTGTGTTTGGGATCATTGTCATGCTGAAAGACCCAGCCACGTTTCATCTTCAATGCCCTTGCTGATGGACGGAGGTTTTCACTCAAAATCTCACGATACATGGCCCCATTCATTCTTTCCTTTACACAGATCAGTCGTCCTGGTCCCTTTGCAGAAAAACAGCCCCAAAGCATGATGTTTCCACCCCCATGCTTCACAGTAGGTATGGTGTTCTTTGGATGCAACTCAGCATTCTTTGTCCTCCAAACACGACGAGTTGAGTTTTTACCAAAAAGTTCTATTTTGGTTTCATCTGACCATATGACATTCTCCCAATCCTCTTCTGGATCATCCAAATGCACTCTAGCAAACTTCAGACGGGCCTGGACATGTACTGGCTTAAGCAGGGGGACACGTCTGGCACTGCAGGATTTGAGTCCCTGGCGGCGTAGTGTGTTACTGATGGTAGGCTTTGTTACTTTGGTCCCAGCTCTCTGCAGATCATTCACTAGGTCCCCCTGTGTGGTTCTGGGATTTTTGCTCACCGTTCTTGTGATCATTTTGACCCCACGGGGTGAGATCTTGCGTGGAGCCCCAGATCGAGGGAGATTAATTCATAATTGCTCCCACAGTTGATTTCTTCAAACCAAGCTGCTTACCTATTGCAGATTCAGTCTTCCCAGCCTGGTGCAGGTCTACAATTTTGTTTCTGGTGTCCTTTGACAGCTCTTTGGTCTTGGCCATAGTGGAGTTTGGAGTGTGACTGTTTGAGGTTGTGGACAGGTGTCTTTTATACTGATAACAAGTTCAAACAGGTGCCGTTAATACAGGTAACGAGTGGAGGACAGAGGAGCCTCTTAAAGAAGAAGTTACAGGTCTGTGAGAGCCAGAAATCTTGCTTGTTTGTAGGTGACCAAATACTTATTTTCCACCATGATTTGCAAATAAATTCATAAAAAATCCTACAATGTGATTTTCTGGATTTTTTTCTCTCAATTTGTCTGTCATAGTTGACGTGTACCTATGATGAAAATGACAGGCCTCTCTCATCTTTTTAAGTGGGAGAACTTGCGCAATTGGTGGTTGACTAAATACGTTTTTCCCCACTGTAAGTGTATGTTGTGTAGTAAGCTGTTAGTAGCCCATGTGCCTCACTCTAATAATTTGGTCAATTTTCCCCTCATAATTTAGCCTACTGTTCTGACTTGGTGGTGCACATGTAGCCTATAGCCAGTGGTGGAAAAAGTACCCAATTGTCATACTTGAGTAAAAGTAAAGATACCTTAATAGAAAATGACTCAAGTAAAAGTGAAAGTCACCTAGTAAAATACTACTTGAGTAAAAGTCTACAAGTATTTGGTTTTAAATATACTTTAGTATCAAAAGTAAATTTAATTGCTAAAATATACTTAAGTATCAAAAGTAAAAATCATTTAAAATTCCTTATATTATTTAGCAAACCAGATAACACAATTTTCTTGTTTTTATTTTTTTATTTACGGGTAGCCAGGGGCACACACCAACACTCAGACATCATTTACAAATAAAGAATGTGTTTAGTGAGTCCGCCAGATCAGAGGCAGTAGGGATGACCAGGGACGTTCTCTTGATAAGTGTGTGAATTGGACGATTTTCCTTTACTGCTAAGCATTCAAAATGTAAGGAGTACTTTTGGGTGTCAGAGAAAATGTATGGAGTAAAAAGTACATCATTTTCTTTAGGAATGTAGTGAAGTAAAAGTAAAAGTAGTCGAAAATATAAATAGTAACATAAAGTACAGATACCCAAAAAAACTACTTAAGTAGTACTTTAAAGTATTTTTTTACACCACTGCCTATAGCCTGTTTTAGAGAAATTCATTGTCTGCTTATATGCCCCCTTTATTTATCCTACGGTTCTGACTTGGTGTACAGGGAGAATAATGTAAGAACAGCCCATGAATTCTGAATTCTGTCGCTGTACATTTGAAAAATGCTGAACAAATAGTTATATTGACTACGTCCTTTCTAGCTCGCTCATTAATGTCTTAAATCGGAATTACGGATTGCCTCTTATCCGCTCGTCTTCCCCTAATGCCATAGTTTGTACATCTCAATTGTCATTAGAAACCACATTTGTTTAAGCAAGTCAGCATTGTTTTTTTAAAAGGCAGTAAGTGAGGCTGAAATAACTGTTTTGCTGCCAGACAAGGCTCCGCGGATAGCCATGTGTAGCGGTGGTAAAATGTTGGGACAGCTTTATGTAGGCCCTAACAGTTTGTGGGCACCGTTTGTCACCGTTATAGTCCAATTAATGTATTGTTTAGTGTTGGGTTTTTGTAGTGCCTTTGCTGGCATGCATCTAAAAAAACGTTTTTGAGTTGCCCTACCAAGATTTACATGCCAAAATCGCCACTGATCAGGGGCAATAGGCTACCTGCATCTAGCTAACCAAACCATGGCAAAGGTGAATTACAATCATAAACCCAGATTTGAGTCAGTAGGCCTAGACTATGCCTATTGAAATGACAAGTCAATCTCGCAAATAGGACATTTATAACGGGTTGTAGTTTTAACGTCTGGCACATAATGGAACAATTGCCAAAAAATAGCCAAACATTATTTTGAAATTCGTCCAAGTGTTTCTTGTGCAGAGATTTTTAGATCCCCTGTCCAACTTTCATCCCTCAAACCCCCCTGTTGGATGTATCTAT
Source organism: Coregonus lavaretus (assembly GCF_964263955.1). NCBI lineage: Eukaryota > Metazoa > Chordata > Actinopteri > Salmoniformes > Salmonidae > Coregonus > Coregonus lavaretus. The sequence continues at coordinate 25,906 of NW_028164322.1, read as the reverse complement.
AGTTGTGCACATGGGCATAAGGGATTTATTTACAAGTTTAATAAGGGTGAATAATTTTCTCTTGCGACATTCAAATTCCTTTATTAGTCAAATTAGCTCGCAAGAATTAGGCCTATTCTTTTGATGGAAATCCGAATATTGCTTCTTACGTCGTTACAAATCACGTCGATATTCCATCTTAATTCGCTCAAAAACGTAATGGAAAGGGGTTTTATTGGCTAAATGTGGCAACTTCTGTTGCTGTAGGAACACAAATTGGGCTAGTTCAGGCTTTGTGGGCATATTTTGAAAGACCTGGCAACCCTGTGTGGGAGGCAAGAAGGAAAACGCTGCTTCGAAGTGAGGACATAAAGTTGGATCTATTTTTCCATTGGCATTTCGTCTCTTGGCTTATCTACAGTGTGCATACTTCTCGATTGTCGTGTAGAACAAACAGTGTTTCGTTATCGAATACTTCCAATATTCTGATTTCAGCGACTTCACGGTGCGTAGCTAGCTAACGTTAGCTAGTTATTAGCTAACACTTGAGCTGTTCTGTTGTATTCAAGAAGGATAGCGTCGCGACGATCGTTAACTAGCTAGCTGGCATTGCTACAGTTAGGTCTAGTGGTATTCACAATTGTAATAGTAACGTTAACTAGCTAGCTACCATCTAGCTAAAGCTTTAGTTTTGGCAGCAATGTAGCTAGCTAGCTAAACCTCGAGTGGTGGGTGGGTGTGTTCCTTGTCCTTCCTCGTTCCATTAGAAGTTAGGCTGTCTTGTGCAACTGTCTGTATTAGTGAGGAGGTATCTATGATACTATTTAATTACTAACGTCAGCAAGAAAAAGTATAGTCTTTCATAAATTAGACTAGTTAGCCACTAGTTTATACAGGTCTATGTGCGATATTGCTGACTAACAGTAGGTAGGTAGTTGTCACTGATAATGTGACTTGGTTAACAAATGCAGTCAAAACAGTTAGCTAATGCTGTTCATATGTAACAGTTGAATATCTGCTTGGTCCAGTTCCGCAGATCCATCGTGTGATCGTCACGGCAGCGAACCCCATGGCGGACTCGGTGGAGACGTTCCAGACACACCTCACCTCTGTCATGGACAGTTTGATCCGAGCGTCGGTGTGCGAGATCACCAAACTGTTCCAGGACACGGTGAACGACTATCTGGTGGAAATATCTCTGAACAGGAAGGAAATGGAGGCTCTGAAACTCCGACTCCGACTGACCGAGAACAAACTGAGAAATGAACGCAAGTACGGGATGGGGTTGGCAGAGAATCGCCGCAATGCTGGTTTGATAGGGTCGGAGGACGGTGGGCGGAAAAAGCGAAAAATTGAAGTGCTCCGTAAGTGTTCATATTTAGTAAGTACATTTGTCTTGCCCTATGTATAAAACTGATATAAAAAATCATATTCATCAGATTATAATTGTTGAAATGATATGTAATTGCATATCAAATCAACACAAGTTGATTACTTGTGTAACATTAAGTCAAAAGCATGTAATGCTTGTGTGAAGAGGTACTTGTTATGTTGGAAGCCATCAGGGAGAAACTGAGCCTTCTCCCTCCGCTCCTTTCTACTCCTCCACTCTCCCTCCCCCACCTCCTCTTCATGTTCTCTCTGTTCTTCACCTCCCACACTCCTCCCCCCTCTCTCTTTCTCCCTGCCCCCCTCTCTCTTTCTCCCTGCCCCCCTCTCTCTTTCTCCCTTCCCCCCTCTCTCCTCTCCCTGCCCCCTTCTCTCTTTCTCCCTGCCCCCTTCTCTCTTTCTCCCTGCCCCCCTCTCTCTTTCTCCCTGCCCCCCTCTCTCCTTCTCCCTGCCCCCCTCTCTCCTTCTCCCTGCCCCCTCTCTCCTTCTCCCTGCCCCCTCTCTCCTTCTCCCTGCCCCCCTCTCTGCTTCTCCCTGCCCCCCCTCTCTGCTTCTCCCTGCCCCCCTCTCTGCTTCTCCCTGCCCCCCCTCTCTGCTTCTCCCTGCCCCCCCTCTCTGCTTCTCCCTGCCCCCCCTCTCTGCTTCTCCCTGTCCCCCCCCTGCTTCTCCATGCCCCCCCTCTCTGCTTCCCCATGCCTCCCCTCACTCCTTCTCCATGCCCCCCCTCCCTCCTTCTCCCTGCCCCTCTCTCTCCTACTCCCTGCCTCCTACTCCCTGCCCCATCTCCTTCTACCTGCCCCCACCTCCTCTACTTCTCCCGCCCCTCCACTTCACCCCCACCCCCTCCTCTCTCCTGCTTCCGCTCCCTGCTCCGCCTCCTCTCCTTCATCATGCTTTCTCTCCCTCCTCCTCCCCTCCTTTATGCTCTCTCCCACTCCATGCTGTCACGGCTCCCCTCCCACCCCTTCCTCTCCTTCCCTCTCCTCTACTCCTCCGCTCTCCCTCCCCCACCTACTCCTCTTCATCTTCTCTCTCTGTCCTTCACCTCCCCCACTCCTCTCTCCGCTCTCTTCTCTCTCCCTCCCTCTCTGCTCTTCTTCATCATGCCCTCTCCCCTCCCTCTCTCCCCCCTGCCACCACCACCTCTACTTCTCTCTCCGCTCTCCCTCCCTCTTCACTCCCACCCCTCCGCTCTCCTTCACACTCACTCCCTCCTCTTCCGCTCCCTACTCCGCCTCCTCTCCTTCATCATGTCCTCTCCCCCCGCCTCTCCTTTATGCTTTCTCCTGCTCCCTGCCATCCCCCCTCCTCTCCCTGCTTCCCTTCCTCCCTCCTTCATTTCTATCACTGCTCCCCTCTGTCTCTCGAACTCCTCTCGCCCTCCCTCCTCTCTCCTTCATGCTCGCCCCCCCCTCCTCCTGCCACCCCCCCCTCTCTTCCTCTCTCCCCCTACACAGGAGGAAAGCAGAAGCTGGGGCCTGCGTTTGGAGGCATGTGGGAGGAAGGAGGAGCAGCAGCCGGGCAAGTAGCGGGGGGAGGCTGGAAGGAGGCACGCCAGATGTACCTCATCCAGTTCCCTGTGGAGGAGGAAGAAGGAGAACTATTGGAGGAGGGCTGTATCTCGGGGGAGGAGACGGACATCATCAAAGAGGAGGTGAGGGAGACGAGGAGTGCTAAGGAGTCTGAATGTGGCACACACAGCTTCAGTGTGTCAGAGACTACTAGTTTATAAAAATAACTGTGTATCATCTGTGTGTAGTGAGACTGAGAATGTTGTTAAACTTCTGTGTTCTGAGTCACTGAAACAGACACTGCAGCAGTGGTCTGGGAGATGGTGGGGATGGTGGAAAGCCACTGATTTGATATTCAGGTGCAGAAGTAGCTCAAGCGCTTGTTCAGTAGGGCACTCAATGTTAAGTTCGGAGCGTTGTAGACACTAGACATTGATATAATTTTAGGAGCGAACACAGTTTTGTATTCTACGTGACTGAGATCATTCGGATGCATCTATGCAATGTACAGATTACATTTATTGTATCTCAAACTGTTGTAACTTTGCACGTTTACAGAAAATGCCCTGTGTAAAACAGGACCCTTGTTCTTTGTGGCACTTGTGAAAGTGCACTTTGCATGCACAGAAATACTGGGTGTGCTAGTGCACTCTGCATTGCATTATTGTGTAGTCTATGGGGCTGTACTGGTGGGTAATGTCATTATTTTTGCTCTGTCTGTAGTCCGATGACATGGTGGAGGGGGGCTACCAGCCTGCGTCTCTGCGGCTGATCAAGGAAGCCCTGAAGATGGACCTACCCAACCAGAACTGCCATACTGGATCCAGAACCCACAGCGAAGGTACTGACTCCAGCTCAAAGCTCAGAACCAAAAATATGAAGACAACAACTCCTGGATAGTGATAACCCCAATGTGAACACAGTGACATTTTCTTAAGTGTCTGCAGTTCATTATGTTTGCATACACCGTCATAGTACTGCTCCTCTAACAGACTCTCACTCTCCTTCTCTCTGCCCAGTAGGAGACATGGAGCTCAGCCCTGTGGCCCTGAAGCGGCCCCCAGCCGTGAGCCCTGAAGAGGAGGAGGAGTGGGACGTGGGGTCCCCTCCAACTGAGGTGTCAGAGGGGGGGCTGAGCCGGGGGGACCTGAGTGGGCTGGAGACGGCCCTGAGGGCAGAGAGGGGGCGCGAGCAGGCAGCCCTGAGGATCCCCCCCACAGCAGGCTCCAACCATGGCTCCATGACCCCTGACCCGGAAGTAGTGGCAGGCAGTGAGTTCAGCCTGGGCCAGAAGTACATTGGTCTGGATGGGCTGGAACAGGGGGAGCTGGGGAGTCCCACAGCCTCAGAGAGGGACTATGGAGATTCCCTGCAGGTTCATGGTGCCCGTCTGAAGGAAGGACAGGAGGCACTGCCAGTGTGGACTGGAGGGGAGCTGCAGCCACGCTGGCCCAAGAGACTGAGGGACGGTGAGGGGATGGGGGAGCAGGGAGGCTCAGACGAAGGCCTACATCAACATGCTCTCTCCCTGTCTGCTTCGGGTAGCGTGGATGACAGTGGTGAGGAGGAGACGATGGACCTGATGCATTTCTGCATGCAGTGCGGCGGGGGCTTCGCCAACGAGGCTGAGCTGGAAGAGCACCCTTGCCCCCTGGGGGACGCCCACCTGCAGGAAGGAGGGACAGAGAACACCCTGTTCCCCTGTGCCTCGTGCGGCCACGCCTTCAGCCATGCCTGGGCCCTAAAGAACCACGAGTGTGTGTGCGCGGCTGAACGGCCCCACCGCTGCGAGCTCTGTGGGAAGGGCTTCACACACTCTCGCTCGCTGGAGAGGCACCAGGTGGTTCACACTGGAGAAAGGCAGCACTGCTGCCAGCAGTGCGGAAGGAGCTTCAGTCGCCTAGGCAACCTGGAGAGGCACCAGCGGATCCACACAGGCGAGCGTCCGTACGGGTGCGAGGCGTGCGGGAAGCGCTTCAGCAGGGTAGAGTACCTGAAAAGACACCAGCTGATCCACAGTGGAGACAGAGACAAGGCCGGCAGCGCTCACCAGTGCTCCCAGTGTGGAAAGAGCTTCAGCGAACCAGAGCAGTTTAAAAAACACGAGTGCTTTTTATAACCTTTGATACGTTTGATAATTGAGATTTACCATGGTTTCTTTGGGAAGGGAAAGTTGAAATTCCTGATCACGGTAGAAGTTGCTTCCTAACCAGATAAAGATCATATTAAGATCGACCTAAGATCATTTAACCCTAGCCTCAATCCCAAAGTTGACCATTAGAAATTTGTAAAGCTCTGACCTTGTATCAGTTGTTGCGGACAAATTCTACATACTCCAAAAAAGTGGAACAAAGATGATGGTGGTCATCCAGGGAAAGGTTGAAATGAACTATCTACTTGTACATATAGAAAATTGTGCTTTTATTTATGTTTCTCAAATGTACATTGTCTTTACATCAAGAAATGAGTATTTTCACTGAAAAGCAATCATGGCCTTGTTTATCTTGACTTTATCAATGATAATAACATTTACATTTACATTTTAGTCATTTAGCAGACGCTCTTATCCAGAGCGACTTACAGTTAGTGAGTGCATACTATAACAATTTGGTATTTTGTACTATTCGTTTGTTTTCTGTATTATCCATCAGGAATAAAAAATTTACTATTCAGTGACCAATGGTCTCCTTTTATATAATGTCAATCCTCTCATACTGTCATGTGCTAAATGTTTGTTTTCAGCTAGAAAATTGTGTAGTTTAGTTATGTCTCAAACATTCACACAAGGTGTTGTCGGATTTCCGGACACATTTTTCTATTTCTGAGTACTTCGAAGTGTCTTCTACCAGAGAGGAAGCGGCGACGCGAGAGGTTTTACTCCGCCCAAAATCTGTCCACAAAAATAAGCCCACAAAGTGAGGAATTTTTGTATGGAGGTCAATGAGTGTCGAATTTGGTACACACATTTTTTTATTGCTCATTTGCTATGTGAGGCTTATTTGATCGAATAGAAGTTTCGTAATGGTTAGGTTGTTATGAATGCACAGATGTAAATGAACGCACAGGGCATTTCGGCAACTTTGGCACACACAAAGACTATCAGAGTTGTGCCTGTTGTCGTAGAGATAGATGGAGGACTCATTATGGATATAACTCATTTTAGCACGGACATTGCCATTGAGGTAGAGGTCTTCACGGGTCCAAAAAGTTGGAACCGTTCCGCAATGGACTTGGGGCTTTCCCACCCGGATCCGATCTGCATAAATTATTTGTTTATATAGAGACCCGTTCTGAACGGACCTGAGGACAACTACACCCGTTCCGTATAGATCCGAGTGAGGGAAGCAACAGGAAAATCATTTTTAACCAGAGCTGATAAAGCAGGAGAGAGAGGGGCCGCTCTAGCAGGCAGGGGAGGGGGCGTATTGTGACCGAGTGACACTGGGAGGAGGGAGGGAGAGAGCAACCATGCGGAGATCATCCGTTCACCCACAAAGACACGGCAGTTGGAACAAAATCTCCAATTTGGACTCCAGACCAAAGGACACATTTCCACCAGTCTACAATGTTGACACCAGAATTGGAAGCATCATGAAGTTCTGTTTTTGTTGGGGTTGGTGACGTCGGGTCCGGGTGAGGCGGCCAAAGGAACCGGGGGTGCCTCAGCTTGCTCGTCAGGCTTCCACGCCTCAGCCGGCTCGTCAGGCTCCCAAGCCTCAGCCGGCTCGTCAGGCTTCCACGCCTCAGCCGGCTTGTCAGGCTTCCACGCCTCAGCCGGCTCCTCAGGCTTCCACGCCTCAGCCGGCTCGTCAGGCTCCAACGCCTCGGCCGGCCCGTCAGGCTCGACAGGTTCCCGCTCCTCGGCAGGCTCATGAGGCTCCCATGCCTTGGCCAGCCCGTCAGGCTCGACAGGTCCCCATGTCTCGGCCGGCTCGTCCGGCGCCCATGCCTCTGCCAGCCCGTCACGCTCACCCAGGTGGGACGTCCTCACACCATGAAGGCCTGATTCACGCAGTCTCCTCTGAACAATTGATGTTGAGATGTGTCTGTTACTTGAACTCTGTGAAGCATTTATTTGGGCTGCAATTTCTGAGGCTGGTAACTCTAATGAACTTATCCTCTGCAGCAGACGTAACTCTGGGTCTTCCATTCCTGTGGCGGTCCTCATGAGAGCCAGTTTCATCATAGAGCTTGATGGTTTTTGAGACTGCACTTGAAGAAACTTTCAAAGTTCTTTAAATGTTCTGTATTGACTGACCTTCATGTCTTAAAGTAAGGATGGACTGTCGTTTCTCTTTGCTAATTTGAGCTGTTCTTGCCATAATATGGACTTGGTCTTTTACCAAATAAGGCTATCTTCTGTATCCCCTTTACCTTGTCACAACTCAACTGATTGGCTCAAACGCATTAAGAAGGAAAGAAATTCCACAAATGAGCTTTTAAGAATTCACACCTGTTAATTGAAATGCATTCCAGGTGACTACCTCATGAAGCTGGGTGAGAGAATGCCAAGAGTGTGCAAAGCTGTCATCAAAGCAAAGGGTGGCTATTTGAAGTATATATTTAGATTTTTTAACACTTTTTTGGTTACTACATGATTCCATATGTGTTATTTCATAGTTTTGATGTCTTCACTATTATTCTACAATGTAGAAAATAGTAAAAATAAAGAAAAAGCCTTGAATGAGTAGTTCTAAAACTGTTGACTGGTAGTGTAGCTGTGCAGCGACGCTCCCCATCCACCCTGACAGAGCTTGAGAGGATCTGTAGAGAAGAATGGGAGAAACTCCCCAAATACAGGTGTGCCAAGCTTGTAGCGTCATACCCAAGAAGACTCGAGACTGTAATCGCTGCCAAAGGTGCTTCAACAAAGTACTGAGTAAAGGGTCTGAATACTTATTTAAATTGAATATTTCCGGGGTTTTGTTATACATTTGCAAACATTTCTAAAAACCTGTTTTTGCGTTGTCGTTATGTGGTATTGTGTGTAGATTGATGATGGGGGAAAAATGTGGGAAAAGTCAAGGGGTCTGAATACTTTCCAAATGCACTGTTTGCTTCCAATCATTTTTTTTACTGGTTCCAGGCTACCTTCGTACAAGTCTTTTGAGGCTTGTGAGGCTCGTGAGAGTCTCACCGTTCCATAGATGGGTCAAATATTAGTGTGTAGCCCAAACTGTTCAGACGCTACAGACAGAAGTTGGCAGATCGGCGGTGCCGACTTCAGACGTGTCCCGTGGGGGGGTTGTGGGGTCGTAGAGCAACACCAACACCATGTTTGTGAGAGTCTCATCTTTCCATAGATGGGTCATAATAGTTTCTAGGCCAAACCGTTCGGACGGTTTTGTGAGAAGACCGATTTTCGGGATGTCTCATGGTCTGACAAAGACCGCTGTATTTCTGCCACCTTTCACTGAAGATGTGGAAGGCCGATATCGGTGGATGCGGTGGATTGCAAAAAAACGGATATCTCTATCTTAAACAGACAGAATTTTATTGGCAATTTTGTATTATGCTAATTAGATTTCTGCGGGGACGTGGACATTGATTCTAGTTAAGCGTAATGATTATGGCTCTAGATTGCAGGAAAAAGGTGTTTCAGGTGTTTGAAAAATGCAAAATTCTCCAATTTATTGACTGGGGGACTAGACCCCCTCCGGGCCACCCTCCAGCCATCCTCACGTTCTTTGTGCCCCCTCAGATTTTTGGGGTGCGTGACGCCCCTGGTGATGCAGTGGCATGAACAGCTGAACCAAACATCATGCCAGCAAAGTAGTTGTAACAGTGTAACCACTACCAGAGAAACTTGAAACCACTACCATTTCAACCAAAAAAAATTATGTGATGACATTGAATCAATGTGGAAAACTGATTGGATTTGCAATCAAGTCATCAACTAAAGAGAATTTCATCTGTTTTTCACCTAACTTTTAACCTAAATCCAATGACATGGTGACATTGAATTAACGTTAGTTGACAACTCCACATGTAAATCGAAACTAGATGAAAAATGACGTTTGTACCCAGTGGGTCACTCTCATTACAGAGGCTATTCAATCAAAACGTACATTTCTTGCATTGCAGCTTTAAAGAATCAAATACATCTCTATTTCAGATTTATTTTGTGAGATTGGGCCTGATGGCTACTCAAGGATGCACATGCACCAGTTTGGACAGGAGTCATCCTAATGAACTTCTAATCAATCTAGTCAAATTGATACTTTCCCCTCCTCATCTCCCTCCCTCCCTGTAGATCAGTGGTTTCAGGGGAGCCTAGCGACAATGAACAGGTTATGGACTGCCCTCTCTTACCCCCAGAAAAAGAAATGGGTAGCCGTTTAATGAACTGTTCAGCAGTCTTAAGGCTTTGGGGTAGAAGCTGTTCAGGAGCCTTTTGGTCCCAGACTTGACGCTCCGGTAGGCTACCGCTTGCCGTGCGGTAGCAGAGAGAACAGACTGTGACTTCAGTCGGCTGGAGTCTTTGACAATTTTTAGGGCCTTCCTCTGACCAATAACACTACTACACACTAACTTTATGTACCCTCTCTCTCCCTACAGAACCAGTGCCCGCTTCTGTACACACACAATCCAAAACACACTCATACACACACGCTGGGATGGACTGTAAGATCAAGGAGGAGAAGTGTGTTCACATGGCTACAGACATTGACATTGACAGACACCTGTACATAGTCATGAAAAGCATATCTGGACAGAGCGACACTGACAGTGAGACTGACACAGACATGATGTGGACCTTAGTTGAAGAGCTGGGCCAGAGGAGAGGCAGGTGCCTGGATTGGGTTGGGATGGGGCATCTCTGTTCTGACTGGGAAAACATTCCGGTCACGTAGGTGTCTGGCCACCCACAGGGTTGTCCAACGGCCCAGGAGAATTTACCAGTGCTCTTTCTGCTGTAAGATGTGCCTGTTTCTTGCCAGGTTGATTTACTATGAAAGGACCAATGCTATTTGACCAGTGCAATTATTTTTCTTTAAAGCCAACTGGAACTCACACACACAGAAATAACCAGATCGGGCATGTTCATAAAGGACCTTGTCTCATATACTGTTGATTTGTTGTTTGTATGTTGCAATTTTTTTTACTATTATTTAAAATGTATAACGTCAGGAAGAACCAGTTGAGTGTTTAGTGTTTACTCAGCTCATCTTACACCTGCGGAGCTACTCAGGTGACCGAGTGTGCCAGTCCTGGTCTGACAATCTTAGGAAGTGCTGCCTTGACAATGGAATTTTTTTTCCAGTCACAACCAGATTCACAACAGAGATATCTATGGGAGGATTTTCAGCATTTATTAATCAGCATTTATTAATGACCTTGACACACAGATGCTGCACAACACGTGAGCAAGGTTTCATTTGTATTTGGAGACGATTCCATTCACAGTTTGGGGTTTGGGAAGTTCTGTGTTGAGGGAGTTTTTATTTGTTTATTCTAAATTGGTTATTGTAGTTTAGGAGTTTGACTGTTTGTTAGCTGATACACAGAATCTGTTGTTTTTATCTCTAGGAGGATTATTGAAATTGAATAGCTGAATAGTTCCATATTTGTTGTTGTTTTTTCAAATTATAGAAATCTGTTAGCAGTGTGTGGAATATGCAATTGTTATCATATATTTATGTATCTTGTGTGTGTGTGTGTGTGTGCGTGCGTGTGTGTGTGTGTGTGTGTGTGTGTGTGTGTGTGTGTGTGTGTGTGTGTGTGTGTGTGTGTGTGTGTGTGTGTGTGTGTGTGTGTGTGTGTGTGTGTCTGTGTACGTGTTTAACTATACTTGTGGGGACCAGAAGTCCCCACAAGAATAGAAACCAAACAAAAATTTCTAGGGGGTTTAGGTTTAAGGTTAGAATTAGTGTTAGGGTTAGAATTAGGTTTAGGGTTAGGAACTAGGGTTAGTTTTAGGGTTAGGGTTAGGAGCTAGGGTTAGGTTTACAGTTAGGGTTAAGGTTAGGTTTTTGGGTTAGGGTTAAGGTTAAGGTTAGGGTAAGGGTACGGGTACGGGTTAGGGTACGGGTTAGGTTTAGGTTTAGGGTTAGGGAAAATAGGATTTTGAATGGGACTGAATTGTGTGTCCCCACAAGGTTAGTTGTACAAGACTGTGTGTGTGTGTGTGTGTGTGTGTGTGTGTGTGTGTGTGTGTGTGTGTGTGTGTGTGTGTGTGTGTGTGTGTGTGTGTATGTGTGTGTGTGTCTGTGTCTGTGTGTGTGTCTGTGTGTGCTGTGACTGGTCTGCAAACTAGTTCAAAGATCTTAAATCACCAAATATATTATGTTCCACTGTAGCATTTTATTTTTCACTGAATAGGGACAGCCCATACAACAGCCCATTACGTAACTACCACACCTGCTCACAAACATTGATTGTGAAACAGGCTGATGTGGACACCCAGTCTCTGCTGTAGAATAGTCTCCACAGTGTCCAGGGGCATCCACCTCACATCGTACCCCCGAACAGAGGCCTTCGCCTGGGGGTCCACCGGTACAATCTCTCCTCCACTATGGGGGTCGTTGCGGCCCACAGCGGCATATGATGGGAAGTAGGGTCTCCGTGAGGCGGGGAGACTAGAGTTGTAGGAGGGGCAGCAGTAGGCAGACCACATGTACTCTGGCACCGCCACCCGGTTGGCCATCCAGCGCTCAGAGAGGTATGGCAGCACCCCTGTTACCACATACGCTGGCCCAATGCAGTAGTTACCCATCCGGGCCCTCACCTCAGCCTCCAGCTGAGCCCAGGGGCCAGAGTTTGAGGCTGCCCGCTGAGGAACCACGTTGGTGAGGGTGAAGGTGGCCCGGCGGTCCTCTGGGGCCTGGTGGTGCAGGCTGGGGTTGAGGTGACCCTTGGTGTAGGAGGAGCTGTTGTAGTCCTGGAGCACCGCCTGGCTCTCCACCACGTTCTGGTCCACGGAGCCATGCCGCGGGAAACTATGCATCTCTGGACTGGCACCGGAGAATGCCAACTTAGAACACAGAGAGAGGGAACACTGAGACTATAACCGACACAGAGAGAAAGATGGTTCAACCTATATGTTTATACATGTTTTCCCCCCATCTTTTTACAGTGCTTATTGCATTGTAATAACCAATTCTACCACTGGTAATTACTCTGAGCTGTTGGGTATAAGAAAATAAAAACATAAACAGAGCTTCCGAGCTTCAATTATGATCCAGTCTTTTTGTTCCTGGAAATCACTAGATAGTGGTTTAAGTTTAAAAAGAGAAACAGAAACAGAATATTTCCCAGATGAATTGCTTTGGTTGAGAGAAGTCACGCCGCTTAACCACTTTTCTAAGAACTGCTGGCTTCACACAAACCCACATCCACACCTACACACACACACGCACACCATAAATAGTATTTTTTCTTGAATTGAGTAGAATCAAATGGAATAGACCCTGAATTGAATACACAGTTACGTTACACACAGAGACATACTCCTCACCTGTGGTTCATACATCCACTTGTTCCTGGGCCGTTTGCCTCCTCCAGGGGTAAGTATGTAGGCAGAGTAGAGGGTGGCACGGCGCTGGCGCTGGTACAGGCTGGCAAAGTGGTACTGGTTCCTGTAGCGCTGGCAGATTGGCTGGTACCCCTCTCCCCCCATGCCTTTTGGGGGAGTCTCCATGTAGAAGAAACAGAGGCAAGGGGTGAAGTCACCCACCTCCCCCCAGATCAGACCTCCAAGACTGGCTAGAAGCATGAGCAGAGCCCCCCTACATGAGACAGGCATCCTCCTGCTGAGCACTGGACTGTGTGTGTTATAGAGAAAGCCTGTGTATCTCTCAGCCGAAACTAGTCACAGACTGTCGTCCAATGTAGTCTAGCTCAGTCCACTCCTGGCCAACTCAGTTCAGTTCTCTACAGAGAGCCCTACTCTTCTGTTCACTGTCTGTTGAGTCACCTGTGTAATTGATGGAGAGTGGTCTTCTATCAACCTTGCTTCCGAGGTCTTTTATACCCAGTGAGCAGAAACTCAGAGGGTGACACCTTCATCTGACTCCTCTCCTCCCCTTCTGTTTCCTTGAGATGCAACTGAACTTCCCCCTGCTGACTATAGTGTCTTCTGGGAAATATACAGCACTTCTGGGACACACATGGTCACTACCCTTTTTTTTACCATTGGAGTGACAGGTTGTCCTGATAGAGGTTCTCATTGGAACAGAAATGGAAAAAGCCTCTGCATTAAATCTACACATGTCACTGAAACTGAGCTGACTGAATGAAACTAGAGTTACTGGCACCCAAAATGTGACAGAGAGCAGGTTTCATTTGAAAACCCATAGGTATTTCCCCGTTCCCCCTCGGTGGAATAGAAAGCTGCTGACATACTACTGATGGATATAGGTTAAGGTTCAAGTATGTTTATGCGTTATCAGTTTCCCTTCTCCTTCCTCAAAAAGTATTTATTCAGAGTGCTGACTCATTTACCAGCCTCGGCTTTTCAAGGCAGTGTTCTGGTATGTTTCGAACCCTCAGGACAACACCTGGTTTAAAGCCTAGTCACAGACTCATCTGACACACTCAGGGGTGAAAGTAAGCTGGTACAGCGTACTGACAAAATAAATAATGGGGGTAAGCCGTACAGGTAAAACGTGAGCCTATTGCAATTAACACAAAATACCTCATAAAATACATTATTATTGAAAAAAAACTGTGGATGCGATTCAGGCTACAAGTGCACTGTTGGGGTTTGGGTGCTGGAATTATTTTGTGAGTGGACGAATGTGCGCAGGTAGCCTACAGCAATGCCTTTGTTAAGTGATTGTTTGACAATCAGATATTAACATGACTGGTTGTGTTTATGCCACATTTGCATCCGCGGCGCGACCATAAGGATAGGGGAAGCTTTCCCTATAGTAAATTATTGGCAAAATTATATAGCCTAATTAGCTTACACCTGTCTATACACACACAAAAACATTTACAATAGGCTACTATACCAGAAAGCATGATTTGGCCACAGAGGACAATTAGCTTCTTAACGACACAGCCAGGCATATCGCAATATTTAAAAATACAATTGCGGAAAACCCGTTTGGAAAGCAAATGGCTATTGCTGTAAAAAAAAAAAAAAAAAAAAAATATGACAATGAAAACACCCCAATCTGTATTTTAACTTAATTGAGCGAACATTAGCCTATCTTATTGGCACCAGTGGAGAACATCGGCCATATCCCCGGTGAGTGTGCACATTCACAGTCTTTAGCATTGGGTCAGTGCCACTTTAGTTTGTTTTTGGTTATGGATAACATATTGTATTTGTCAGTGTCGGCAGTGTAGGCTAACTTGTAATTTTTGTAGTATTAAAAAATATTCTGCTAACGTCTCCAATCATATAAAGTGTAGCAGAATAGCATGACATGTGTTGATAAAAGGCCAACAAGAAATGTATCTGATAGGCCTTTAGCCTAGGCCTACTCTACGCCACTACGCGCTGCATTGAACAGTCTTTTTTGCGAACAGTGATTGAGTTATATTATTATCCTAAATTATGACTATCCAATCTAATCATCACATTAGGCATAGTAAGCTATCTTACATAAGTCTGCAAATGCGAAAATGCATGGAATGCTTTATTATAAAGGTGCATGTTTATGGTGAAAATGAGCTTCCCAAAACTTGAAACCCACGCGCCGCCTATGCTAAAAGGTATTGCATGTTAAAAGTGATATGACAAATCTTTACCTGGCCTAGGCTACTAGGACCACGGAGATCATATATTAAATTAATAGGGATACTATATGTAATTATATGATTACACCCCTAGGCTATAAAAAAAAAAACATGTGTGCGCGCACTTGGGTGTCCCATACCCGTAAGAAATGAAATCTACTTTCACCGATGGACACACTTACATACATTACAGTTACACTACATTTAGGCAACTCCTATAGCCCAGAGGCTCCATTTCAACTATCCAGTCCTTTTTAGATGTATGAACGCTTGAGGGATTTATAGAAGTAGGAGCTAGGAGCCTAAAGGAAACTGGGCCAGAGAGATACCTGGTTCACTACGCGGCTGCCCGCGGGATCTGTGGACTTGTAGAAGCATGTCTTCACCCTCTTCCGTGAAAACAGAGGAACTCAGACGCTGTCAGTTCATACATACCACGCCCTCTCAAATACGGAAGAGTGAACTTTCCACTGAGCGCAGCCCCCTGTCCCTTCAGTGAGCAGACGGCTCGGAATGGCTACTGACGCCAGCTCGCTTGAGGAGCTACATAGCTCCTCAAGGAGCTGCACACCTGTCCCGTATGCCTCGAGCTCTTCCGTGAGCCGGTGATTCTCGAGTGCGGACACCACTTATGTCGTGTGTGCATTACGCAGTGCTGGGAGAGCAAGTACGACGAGCACCAAACCTGCCCGCAGTTCCGGAAGACATGCCCTCAGAAGTTGCGTCCCAACTCGCTTCTGTGTAACGTTGTGGACACCGTGAGGAGAGCCCGATCCATGGATGGGAAACCCGGGGACCCGGAGCGCGCGCAGGAGGATACAGAAGAACGACGAAGGGGGCCAGTATGCCCAGCTCCGGTTTCAGTTTCACCGGTTCTTCACAGCGCCACGAGCCAGACCTGTGCGAGAAGCACGAGGAGAAGCTGAAGCTATACTGTGAGGATGATCAGCTCGCGATCTGCCTGGTGTGCGGGATGTCCCGAGGCCACAAGACGCACAACGTCATCCCCATCAACGAGGCGTTCGAGAACTACAAGGTAACACTTTGGACAATATTTTGTATTTATGTGTCTACCTATATAGGTGTTTTGCTATAGAAATACATATGGGTTAATAATATCACTGTCACAGGGACCTGGTGCATTGGAATGTGTCCATAGCCCTGGAGGACAGCTCCAGACAGGACAGGCTTCTCTCCATCAGGTCCAGACTCCTGAGTGGCGCAGTGGTCTAAGGCACTGCATCGCAGTGCTAACTGTGCCACTAGAGATCCTGGTTCGAATCCAGGCTCTGTCGCAGCCGGCCGCGACCGGGAGACTCATGGGTGGCGCACAATTGGCCCAGCGTCATCCAGGGTAGGGGAGGGAATGGCCGGCAGGGATGTAGCTCAGTTGATAGAGCATGGCGTTTGCAACGCCAGGGTTGTGGGTTCAATTCCCACGGGGGGCCAGTATAAAAAAATATATATATGTATTCACTAACTGTAAGTCGCTCTGGATAAGAGCGTCTGCTAAATGACTAAAATGTAAATGTCCAGACCAACAACAAGATCATGCTCATCAAGGTATACTGACTGCGTGTGTGTGCGTCAGCGAGAGGCTTCTGGTTTGCATTGCCCGTCATCCCTTAGTCTGAACCAGAATTTCTGTTGGCCATGCAACATTCTCCTGCGTTGTCTCACCCAAGCACATGCAAATGAGTTTAATTATAAAGGCTTTGTCAATACAATTATGTTGTCAGGTGTCACATCAAATATTGGACTGTTGGGAATGTCTAATGCACAGTGGCACTCTGAGATTATTATACAGATTATGGGATTAGTGTTTACCCATTCTTCCTCTCAGAGACATTGCAGACACACACACACACATAAACACACACACACATTCTCACACACCTAATGTAAGCACACACCACGAGAATGAGGTAAAATACCGGCCTTAGTTAGCACTAAGCAGGGATAAGGTCAATGCTAGAATTTAGGATGGGCCCGGGACTCTCCCTCTCCCAAGGTAAAGTCAATAAAAGATGTGCTGGTTATACAGTGTACATGTGTTTGAGGCAGATACAGAATGAGCAGGATGTCAGGGAGTCCTACCTTTAAGATGAGCACAGCACAGTCATGTGGGCCCCATTAAGGAGGAATGCCCTGCGTGTCTATGTGTCTGCTTGTTTGTCACACGCTGACAAACTTACTGTCTGCCAATCACTTGATCTTTCACTGCCCTCTGTCTCTCTGTCTCTCTGTGGGGCACAGGAAATGAGTAAGGATGTGTGTCAACAATCTAGCCATTAAATGTTTGTGTGTGTGCGTGCGTGTGTGTGTGTGTGTGTGTGTGCGTGCGTGTGCGTGCGTGCGTGTGTGTGTGCGTGCGTGCGTGTGCGTGCGTGTGTGTGTATGTAGCGGAGGTGGTTAGGTGTTCCTGTGAGGTGACCTTTTCTTTTGACTCTTTTCAGTAAACTGACTGAGATTTTAACGGAACACTGCATTTCTCTCCTCCTTACATTATCATTGATTGAAATGTTGCCATGTGTGTCTGTTTTGTGTTTCGTGATGTCTTTGTTTTTTTATTGTTCTATAATCACTGCTGTCTCCGCCTCTGGAAAGCCCGTCATTGTAAATAGGAATTGGTTCTTAATGGACTCGTATCATTAAAGGTTAAATAAAATAAAAACTTGTTTTAGCTCTATCACCATGACTAAAGCTCAGTGGGCTAACAACGTCTCTTAGATGTATTCCATACCCAGTCGGTAACACTGATATTTTTCTCTGTCCCTCCCCACATCAGGAGCGAGCTGGGGACATAGAGGAGCAGGTGAGTGCAGAGTTTGGACGTCTGAGGGAGTTCCTTCTCCAGGAGGAGAGAGTGAAGGAGCGAGTGCGGAGGGAGAAGGAAGAGAGGCTCAACCAATTGGAGGAGGCCCTCAAACACACCACAGAGCAAATCAGCCAATTAGAGCAAACCGCCGAACAGCTCCACATCAAACTCCAAGAGGAGGAGTACCCGGCACAACTCAGGGTGAGAGGAGAGAGAGGAGGAGGAAAGGAGAGGCGAGAGAGGAGGAGGAGAGGAGAGGAGGAGGAAAGGAGAGGCGAGAGAGGAGGAGGAGAGAGAGGAGGAGGAAAGGAGAGGAGGAGGAAAGGAGAGGCGAGAGAGGAGGAGGAGAGGAGAGGCGAGAGAGGAGGAGGAGAGGAGAGAGAGGAGGAGGAGAGGAGAGGAGGAGGAAAGGAGAGGCGAGAGAGGAGGAGGAGAGGAGAGGAGGAGGAGAGGAGAGGCGAGAGAGGAGGAGGAGAGAGAGGAGGAGGAGAGAGAGGAGGAGGAGAGGAGGAGGAGGAGGAGGAGAGGAGAGGAGGAGGAAAGGAGAGGCGAGAGAGGAGGAGGAGAGGAGGAGGAGAGGAGAGGCGAGAGAGGAGGAGGAGAGAGAGGAGGAGGAAAGGAGAGGCGAGAGAGGAGGAGGAGAGAGAGGAGGAGGAAAGGAGAGGCGAGAGAGGAGGAGGAGGAAAGGAGAGGCGAGAGAGGAGGAGGAGAGGAGAGAGAGGAGGAAGAGAGGAGAGAGGGACTGTAATGGAGAGAGAAGATAGGGAGGAAATCTGGATTTTAGAGGATGGAGGGAAAGGGGTTAAGGGTGGTGGTGGAAAAGGGAGTGTGTGTCTGTTTTGTGTTTCGTGATGTCTTTGTTTTTTTATTGTTCTATAATCACTGCTGTCTCCGCCTCTGGAAAGCCCGTCATTGTAAATAGGAATTGGTTCTTAATGGACTCGTATCATTAAAGGTTAAATAAAATAAAAACTTGTTTTAGCTCTATCACCATGACTAAAGCTCAGTGGGCTAACAACGTCTCTTAGATGTATTCCATACCCAGTCGGTAACACTGATATTTTTCTCTGTCCCTCCCCACATCAGGAGCGAGCTGGGGACATAGAGGAGCAGGTGAGTGCAGAGTTTGGACGTCTGAGGGAGTTCCTTCTCCAGGAGGAGGAGAGAGTGAAGGAGCGAGTGCGGAGGGAGAAGGAAGAGAGGCTCAACCAATTGGAGGAGGCCCTCAAACACACCACAGAGTAAATCAGCCAATTAGAGCAAACCACCGAACAGCTCCACATCAAACTCCAAGAGGAGGAGTACCCGGCACAACTCAGGGTGAGAGGAGAGAGAGGAGGAGGAAAGGAGAGGCGAGAGAGGAGGAGGAGAGGAGAGGAGGAGGAAAGGAGAGGCGAGAGAGGAGGAGGAGAGAGAGGAGGAGGAAAGGAGAGGAGGAGGAAAGGAGAGGCGAGAGAGGAGGAGGAGAGGAGAGGCGAGAGAGGAGGAGGAGAGGAGAGAGAGGAGGAGGAGAGGAGAGGAGGAGGAAAGGAGAGGCGAGAGAGGAGGAGGAGAGGAGAGGAGAGGAGGAGGAGAGGAGAGGCGAGAGAGGAGGAGGAGAGAGAGGAGGAGGAGAGAGAGGAGAGAGAGGAGGAGGAGAGGAGAGGAGGAGGAGGAGGAGAGGAGAGGAGGAGGAAAGGAGAGGCGAGAGAGGAGGAGGAGAGGAGAGGAGAGGTGAGAGAGGAGGAGGAGAGAGAGGAGGAGGAAAGGAGAGGCGAGAGAGGAGGAGGAGAGAGAGGAGGAGGAAAGGAGAGGCGAGAGAGGAGGAGGAGGAAAGGAGAGGCGAGAGAGGAGGAGGAGAGGAGAGAGAGGAGGAAGAGAGGAGAGAGGGACTGTAATGGAGAGAGAAGATAGGGAGGAAATCTGGATTTTAGAGGATGGAGGGAAAGGGGTTAAGGGTGGTGGTGGAAAAGGGAAAGAGGAGGGTAGAAGGTTTCTGAGTTGGAGAAGAAGAGTGTGGCTCAGCATGGCCTCATATCTCTGTTGTTATTTCTTTCAGGGAATCAAAGATTTTATTGGAGGGTAAGTCATCAAATCCATGGCTGTTATTTGATGCTACGGTTCATAGAGCTCTGCAACATCCACATGACTCCACATGATTGAATGAACACAGTGTTTAATTCATCTTTATTTGTTCTATAAGGGTACTTTGTAAATTAGATAAAGACTCAGAAACAGGCCTTTCTAGGTAAATGAAACTCTCTGTCTCTCTCTATCTCTCTCTCTCTCTCCGTCTCTCAGAACGTTTGACCAACCACGAGGAGAGCCTGCTACACCCCCCTCACCCCTCCAGGAGGGTAGGGGTGTACCTGGACTACGGGAGGGGTGTTGTGGTGTTTTACGACGCAGGGGATATGAGTCACCTGTTCACATTCTCAGACGCCACGTTCACAGAGCCTGTGTTCTCCTACTTCAACCCCTGGCCAATCATCAACGGGAGAAACTGTGAGCCTCTTGTTATTGTTAGCCTGGACCCGGAGGTATGAGAGAACTGTTAACAACTGTTACGAACTGTTAACAACTGTTATGAACTGTCAGAGAACTGTAAGAGAACTGTTAACAACTGTTATGAACTGTTAACAACTGTTATGAACTGTCAGAGAACTGTAAGAGAACTGTTAACAACTGTCAGAGAACTGTTAACAAATGTCAGAGAACTGTTAACAACTGTCAGAGAACTGTTAACAACTGTCAGAGAACTGTTAACAACTGTCAGAGAACTGTTAACAAATGTCAGAGAACACTGAGAACCAAATACAAGAAAGTAGAAGTTTAGAGAAGCTGTGAGAGAAACAGCATCATACTCACCAATGTACTAACACTATACCATTGTTCACTGTTTTGTCATTTATTAACATTTGCTGTAAATATGTTACCATGGAGAATGTTTTGTGTTTGAAGAGAGCACATGCCAGAGCAATATAAAGTAAGCCACATGGAAAAACTCATTGAAAGGTACCTTAAACATGACATTCTTATCCTTACAAATGGACATGGCCAACAATAAAATGACAATTTCATAGTATTATTGGATTATTGGACACCGTCTTCAACGCCTAGCGCTCCGTACAATCACTGCTGACACGCACAACAGGGTTAAATCATCCTCTGAGTTCCATCAGTACATTCAATCGTCTATCAATGTATTATATTTCAATCAATATTCGTATTCTTTCTGGCCAACACACAAAATACATACCCAGGGAGGCGTGCCATGGGAGGGGAACAGGTACCAGTGGTTACGGGCAACCTTGCCATGAACATACTCACAATCCATTGTCATCGCTTTGGTCTAGGCTACGGTCAACACACACGTCCTCCCAAGGCACGCCAACCTGCACATAGTAAGAGGATCCCCTGGACGAATGAAACAGACAAGCATGTATACCTTGGGCCACGCCCTTAATTGGTGATTAGACACCTGGCGCTGACAGAAGCTGCGTTCAACATTTCAACATGTTACATATTGGCTGTGGTAATAAATTATTTTTGGTAGAACTAACAGGTCAGAAAGGGGTTCAGATTAGAGCAGAGGGTCAAGGTGGTGCTGAGTACTGAGAGCACCACAGGACCATGTGTCTTAAGTTCATGTGTGTCTGTGTGTGAGAGTGTGCTGTGTGTAAGCGGGAACAGGTGTGTGTATGCGCAGGAAGTGTGTGTTGTGTGTAGGATTATCACCCAGACATTGTTTCAGCCTTCTAACTCTGACACTTTAAACTTGATAAGCGAGGAGCTACCAGCCTATACCACAATACAATATGAAAAAAGAAGAGAGCTGTTAAATACTAAACCCTTCTATATTTGGTGCTGGACATGTATACGCTTGTGGTATGTGGTATTACAAGTCTATTGCAACATAACACCACAGGCTGTTGTATCCTCAGATGGGCACACAACTATTCTTAAGTTGACTTAACATGGACCAAAGTCAATTGTTTTTACTTAAGTTCATGTTAAGTCTACTTATCTCAAGTCTGAATCGGACCCATAGTAAGTTCATCATCTATCCCTTCTTTAGCAAACAAATTAATGATGAAGGTTATTCTAGTTCCTCTGCTTATCTTATCTGTAAATAGATATCATTACTCCAAGGCTAATCTACATCCAGTAACACAAGCCTTCCGTTTTACATTACTGTTTATCCATCCACTCACTCCCTCCCTCCCTCCCTCCCTCCCTCCCTCCCTCCCTCCCTCCCTCCCTCCCTCCCTCCCTCCCTCCCTCCCTCCCTCCCTCCCTCCCTCCCTCCCTCCCTCCCTCTCTGTACAAGGAGAAATAACTGGTCATAGGCTTACAGGTAGATCTCTGTGATCAAGGAGATGACTTTGTTTTATGATTGGAATAGTAAACAACCCTGGGTTTAATTTCAGATACATTTCCCAGTGTTTCAAAAACATAATTCAGCGCCTCACACCACTACACCTGGGTCCCCTCAACCAGAGAGGCTCAAATCACCTCGCCTCTGTCTCTGGATACTCCTCCTGTCTAGGTCCTACAACCCTCCAGAATTAAGATCATGGTGGTTTTCATTAGAAACCAATTGCCGCAGTCCAATCGAAATTAGATCGCGCATATAGAAATACATATATTTATGAAGACATATTGTGCCGAATGAGAGACGAAGGGCTCCTTGTTCCCACGTCCAATGCCAGCGCAAAATCTAATATTTTTAAACATAGAACAGAAAGGCCTGTAATAGCAGGAGTTGAAACGGGAGAACCCAATGCCCATTTTATTCAAAGCTGGATTCGGTATTGGGTGATCATCCGTTCATTCTGGACAGTGCTGTGGCAATATTGAGAGAAAGCTGCTGAGCGCTTTATCAACTTTTTTGGTCATGTGAACAGTCTAATTCAGTTGCTATATCAAATAATACAGTGCTATAATACAGTGGCTTGCCTATGGACATTTTATAAAAGTCCCCTCTGGCTAGATGTAAAGGTATGGGTGGAAACAGCAATTAAGCCTACACATTATACCTTGCCAAACGCTCTTCTGCTGCGACTCCTTCATAGTCTGTCCCATGCATCCCCAATACATTTGTAGTTCAGTTTAAATTCTGCAATGGTAGTATATCAGTCGATCAACTCTCGATGAGTGAAAGAGACCCCGTTACTGAATGATCAATGATTTGGAGGAAACCCACCCACGGCCGCGGTCGATCTCCCAACATGTCGCTTTTTTGTCCCTTTCGTACTGTTATGGCCTATACTAAATAAGAATCGGACACCTGCAATACAATGCAATCCTTTTCGATTTTATTATATTATATTCTGTGAATCTTTTAGAATTTTCCAGACAAATTGCTAGCAATAAAGTGCAGAATATGTCCAAACTGATGCGTAAAGGCGCACTGTCCATGCAGTCCTTCCTACAATATGAAGGACTCTTTAGGTTACTTTTTGATTGACACTTTATTCCTTTATAAAGCCATTGTATTTGCTTTATATGCGTGCTCATTTGCACTTTTGATCCATTGCTGCTTTTATCTGTTTTCATAATTTGACCAGGCGTCTGGCTATAGGTGTAGTCGTTTTTAGAAATACAAACTTTTTGTATGCTAATTATTCTAGGCCTACAAAGCTGTTTTAGTGTTTTTAAAACATTAGGATATATGAAATAATATTTATTTGTATGGCTGTGGACAGTTCGAAGATATGGGGACAGTAGCCTACACCCAGTTTTAAATCGTTGGATAACAAATATAGGCTGTAATGATCAGTGTAAAATGATTGACTATAAAAGTGTGCTGTTTTCAGACAATTTATACAGTTGGTGTCATAAGGGAGGTCCAAGGCAGGTTGGATTAATTTGCATACAGGGAGGGTCCAGGGAATCTGGTCACAATATGGAAGCAGTGGGCAGATAAGAGACATATTTTATTACCATGTGTAGACACAACAAATCTTGATCAGATAGTGATCAGATCATCTTGATCGGAGGATGACAACCAAATGTTAATCCAAGGTGTAAACACGGCTTCTGCCTCTCCCTTATCCACCTGTCTAATTCTCATTATCTTTCCTTCAGGCCCTCCTGAGTTATCCCTTTGTAAAATACACCACTCTATTTTTGACCTCCAGTGCAACTCTGGATGTTTTTATCGCAATTGAAACTCTTTTCTCCGGTCTGGGTTTGTGCTCTCCAATCAATAACTAATGACCAGACAGATAGGGGGAGGGGGAGATAGGCTTAATGTGATTAATGGAAACCTCATTAGGAACTGGAGAAACGTTTGTTACCATGCGCTTATCCTTCAGGTTGAATGCTATCAACTTCTCTTTCAGCCGGAAAGAGGTTAAGAGCTGGCTAAGAAGGGAGGGGTGAATAGAGGAGGAAAGAGGAGGGGTCAGAGGTCAAGAAAACAGTGGGGCGAATAGTATAGAATACTTTATAATCTGTTAGGAAATGTTTCATGTGTCATTACAAGCATACAGATATGGCAGACATAAAGACATAACATAAGATACAGACAGAGTTCAGCACAATGTACACATAATAATAGATGTAGGTAGTAGTACAAACCACAGGAGGCTGCCGAGGGGAGGACGGCTCATAATAATGGCTGGAATGGAGTAAATGGAATGAGATCAAACACATAGAAATCATGTGTTTGATGAGTTCGATTACCATTCCATTCATTCCGTTCCAGCCATTACTATGAGCCCATCCTCCCCAATTAAGGTGGCACCAACCTCTTGTGGTACAAACAGTATGTGGCTAGGTTATATTGATAGTCCTTGTTTATTGAACTGAAACTGATTGGAAATAGGCCGAAGTGATGGAGAGCGATGCTCATCATTTATCCCTGAACTATTTGTGCTCCTTCATGATCCTATAGACTAAGGGCTAAGTACCGTTGTGGGATGAGAAGGAAGGGCAGAGGTAGTTATTACTTATTTATTGAAAGCAGATGCTTTTAGTGGAATTAAATATCGGTGGAGCTGTCATACATGTCTGTGTAAGGATGAGTTTAAAGTTATGCTCTAAGGCAAGCTGTGATTGTGCATGTCTGTGTGTGGGGTCAGTGCACGGCACACGTGTGTGTGTGTTTGCACCCGCAACTGTGTGTGTGTGTGTTTAGTCATGCCTACGTGATAGTCCTGTGTAGCTCAGTTGGTAGAGCATGGCGTTTGCAACGCCAGGGTTGTGGGTTCGATTCCCACGGGGGGCCAGTATGAAAATGTATGCACTCACTAACTGTAAGTCGCTCTGGATAAGAGCGTCTGCTAAATGAATAAAATGTAATAGTATTTATCCATGCATGCGTGTTTGATGGTGATGACACGTCATGTTTTTAACTCCTATGCAACAAAACAGCTTTGAATCTGTACTCATGCCCCCTCCCTCATCCTCCCATCCTCCTTCCTCCTCCTCCCATCCTCCTCCCTTTTCCCCCTCCTCTTCCCTCTTCCTCCTATCCTCCTCCTCCTCCCATCCTCCTCCCTCCTCTTCCCTCCTCCTCCCTCCCCCTCCCCCCTCTTCCCTCTTCCCTCCTCCTCCCATCCTCCTCCCTCCTCCTCCCATCCTCCTCCCTCCTCCTCCCTCTTCCTCCATCCTCCTCTCTCCTCCATCTTCCTCGCTCCTCCTCCCTCTTCCTCCCATCCTCCTCCCTCCTCTTCCCTCCTCCTCCATCCTCCTCCCTCCTCTTCCCTCCTCTTCCCTCCTCCTCCCTCCCCCTCCCTCCTCTTCCCTCTTTCCTCCTCCTCCCACCTCCTCCCTCCTCCTCCTCCTCCTCCCATCCTCCTCCCTCTTCCTCCCATCCTCCTCTCTCCTCCATCCTCCTCCCTCCTCCTCCCTCTTCCTCCCATCCTCCTCCCTCCTCCTCCCTCTTCCTCCATCCTCCTCTCTCCTCCATCCTCCTCCCTCCTCCTCCCTCTTCCTCACATCCTCCTCCCTCCCTCTTCCCTCCTCCTCCCTCCTCCTCCGTCCTCCCCTCCTCCTCCCATCCTCCTCCCTCCTCCTCCCTCTTCCTCCCATCCTCCTCTCTCCTCCTCCATCCTCCTCCCTCCTCCTCCCATCCTCCTCCCTTAGCAAATGAAAGGCTGACCTGAACACCTCACTGAGAATCCAATTAGTGTTCCAACAAAGGCCAGGAATATGAGGGGGGCCAGAGGATTGGGGACAGATTGAGTGTTCCAACAAAGGTCAGGAATATGAGGGGGCCAGAGGATTGGGGACAGATTGAGTGTTCCAACAAAGGCTAGGAATATGAGGGGGCCATAGGATTGGGGACAGATTGAGTGTTCCAACTATGGCCAGGAATATGAGGGGGCCAGAGGATTGGGGACAGATTGAGTTTTCCAACAAAGGCCAGGAATATGAGGGGGCCAGAGGATTGGGGACAGATTGAGTGTTCCAACAAAGGCCAGGAATATGAGGGGGCCAGAGATTGGGGACAGATTTAGTGTTCCAACAAAGGCCAGGAATATGAGGGGGCCAGAGGATTGGGGATAGATTGAGTGTTCCAACAAAGGCCAGG